>NC_140916.1:2684971-2719971 GCF_045865225.1 Trachurus japonicus
CACAAACATCTACCTTTATACTTTATGGGGCTTTAATACAGACATAGAGCTTTATTGCAAATATCTAATCAATCAATATGGTGATGATTTATTCGGTTTTCTCAGTTTTTTTCATCATAACTTCACAAATCAAGACATTTGAAGACGTCACGTTGGATTTCCTTACATGTTACAGGTTTAAATTATCATTAACTTTGGCCTTAGTTCTCATTAATGACAGTAAACCCCTCCTAACTTTATATAAAATCAAACTCTAACATAAAAACTTGTTACTGTGGCTCCACAGTCTCACGTTATCTCTCTCTCTCTCTCTGTCGCTGCCACAGACAGACATTAATCAGCTCCACTGATCACACAGCAGCTCTGATGATGTAGAAGCGTCTGGGACGGACCGGTACCGGGCCAGAAGAACCGGCTCTGAGCCGTAGCAGCCTGTGTGGTTTTTAATGGGGCGACCAGAGAGACCCACACAGGTCTCTGTTGGACACAGTTCACATACTGTTTTTTTTTTGTTCCTCTTTTTGGCCTTAATGGCTTCTTCTGTGCGTGTGTGTGTGTGTGGGCAGCTCCGCTCTTTTGTCGTCCTGGAGGAGTTTCAATTTTTTTCTTTTTTTTTTCCTCCCCATTATCTTTTGTGGTAAATAGAGAGAGCTAAAGATGTCCTGTGTGTGTTATCCAGAGTGTGTGTGTGTGTGTGTGTGTGTGAGAGAGAGAGAACCAGTCCATACTTAGTGCTGCTGTTATATTTTAATTAAAGCCAAACGGCGGGCTTAATTACTGCCATGATAAACAACACCTCTCTCTTTCTCTCTCTCCCTCTTTTTCTCTCTCACTCTTGTCATCAAAGCACCGACAAAGCTCGCCCAGATGTACACACACACACACACACACACACTCTGAGCCTGCGGTCGGTCTCGGCGGTGCAGCAGAACTGTGTTTATGGCTGTTAATGAAAACTGAGGCCGAAGTCCCAGAATCCCAACGCTAATCACCATCCAAATCTCTGGACAGGAGAGAGAGAGGGAGAGAGGGGGGGGATTCAGAGACCACAACATCAGAGCACGTTCATGTGCACATGTAGAAAAAATATATATATAAAAAAAGAAAAAAGAAAGTGCATGTGGAGGATCGGCCCGTCCTCCATCTCTTTGTATCTGTGTGTTCATGCTTCTAATGTAGAGTGTGTGTGTGTGTGTGTCCCAGTGTGACCAGCGGCGGGTCATTAGTGTGGAAACATAAACACAAAAAAGTTTCAGTAATGAACTGTGGGGCAGCGACTCTCTGTGCCTTCATAAGCCTCACTTTATAATTTAAGGGATATTTCCACTTTATTACAACTCATTTAAAGTTTGTGGCAGAGAAACAGGAGGAGGACTGACTCAGACTGAGTTTAATTAAAATTCAATTTCAGTTTATTTGTCTTAAAGGGATAGTTCAACATTTTGACTAATTGGCCCATTGCCGTAATCCCCATAGTCGTAGCAGTAGGTTCGTTTCCTTTAATTGTCGGTGCAAGCTGTTTTTTGAACGGCGGAGCAGAGCCGCGAGCTGCTCAGAGCTACGCTACGGAGGCTCATGGGATTTCTTGGTTTCTTGATAACAACAGAACGTTACCAGACAGAGTTGTTTTAGAGGGAAATACAGAGACTGCTTGATGAAAAACTGTCCCTGAAGGCAACACGCATCAACGGTTTTGCATGAATTTCCCTCTAAAACATACATGGGCATTTTACGGCCCGCAGGCCACACCCGGCCCGCATGCCGTCTCAATCCGGCCCGCGAGCCGAAGTGCGAGCCGAACTGTTATTATGACCCGATTGCTTTTATTACGTTGATGCGCACTAATCAGCTGTTTGAAACAGTGACAGCCCTGTTAGATCAGGAGCCTGCACATCGCAGACAGAAAGTAACAACGTAACCTCCTCCAGGTAGAAGATCTCCTGCAGGACAGGCTGCTCAGTCTCTTTCTCTGTCAGACACCAGAGCTCCGACGGAGGAGGGAGAGGAGCCGCTCTGGTGCAGGTTTTCTCCACAGCGGAGTTTCTGACCACCGGGACCGGGCCGGTGTTTCACAACCCTCCGTCAGCCGAATCATAATTGCTGACGGTTACAAAGCCCCATCACGGCACCTAATTATTAGCAAACTGTGATTAAAAGAGCATTTTATGAGATCGCTGGGTTTTCTGACGTGATCGACCATATGACTGATTGTAGCCACGTGCGTCTGAAGCCTCCATCCACCAACGGCTACGCTTGTAATCAAATCAGTCTTTTTTTTTCATGTTGGTGCTGTTAGGCAGCAGCAAAGGAGTATTGTGTTTCTTCGTAAATAAAAGGTTATCTACACAAATAGAACCGTCTCACTGAATCAGAACTGAAAAGGATCTGAGTGCTTAATTATAATATTCAGGTGTCTGTGAACATTATTAATTGGTGCAGTCATTTATGGTCAGTAAGTTTTGATAAAACAATCTGCCTTGAGTCCACATTTATATCATAATACAGCATGTTTCTTCAGTGATCTGTGATGGATATAAGTTGAAAATGCGATTACATGGATTGTGGGCTGTCAGCCTATTGTAATGCAATCATTTCCACCAAATATATGTAGTTATATAGGCTAATATATAATTATATATAATTCAGCAATAAATATTTGATGTTTCAATTTGATTTCGAATCGTGTGGCCCTTCACTCACTTTATCGGAGTCAGTGTGGCCCTCTGGAAAAAATAATTGCCCACCCCTGCTCTAAAACAACTCTGTCTGGTAACGTTGTGTTATTATCTCATAGCGTGGTGAATGTGCAGGTCACAACTTGTCCACCAGAACGTTGTGGAGTTGTTGGATTGTGTGTTTGATGAGTTTGATGAGGGAAACCAAGAAATCCCATGAGCCTCCGTAGCGTAGCTCTGAGCAGCTCACAGCTCTGCTCTGCTGTTCTAAAAATAGCTTGCACCGACAATTAAAGGTAGCAAACCTACTGCTATGACTATAGGGATCATGGCAATGAGCCAATTTGCCAAAATGTTGAACTATCCCTTTAACGTTTGTCTTTTTGTTTGATGTTTTTTATCACCTTGGCAACGGGCCCTGCTTCACAAAAGCCTCATCCCTTAACCCCCAGGCCTTGATACCTGCTCTTTTTGTTTTGTTTCCTTCAGATGAACTAATCTGAGTCTGGTTGAAGACAATAAGCCTCTAACCTGAACCAGTCAGGATTTAGATTAAGATCAAGATAATCTGGATAAACCGCTGGTTTGTTTACAACCCAACTGATCCTGTTCTCTGACTCGTCTTTTTACAGAAGATTTGGTAAAACAGGGACGACGCACAAAAACAATGTTCACGTGGGAAACAAAAAGATGTCTTGAGCCAGGTTACAGCAACATTTGCTAATTTCCACCTTGGGACATGGCGCCTGTAAATAAAACTTACTTATACCATTTTAGGCAACCTTTACAATGTGTTTATCCTGCATGTTGCTATTGCAATGACGATGAAAATAAGATTAATCATGCAACCTAGTATGCATATACTATTCACATCCATGTAAATACTGCTACATAAGTCTATATCTATTACAGTTAGTCAAATTGAGTCATAATTAAATGTATATTTACTCTTTAATTAAGAGACAAATGAAACCAGATCTGTAACAAACTGGATTTAAAGTCTCCTGCAGCTGCGACGCCGGCTTGGATGCTTCACCTGTGCAGCAACGGGGGCAAAAAAAATTATAACAAGAAACCAACAAAACAATTTAAAATGTCATTAGTGTAAAACAGTGATCATGTGCGCGCCGGCCGCTGTGCATCAGAAATGAGCAGTTCAGTAGCGGGATGGAGCCGTGGCTGCGCCGTCAGGAACCTGGAGCCTGTTTTTTTTTTGTTTTTTTCACACTGTGAGTCTGAAAATAACCCAGAACAGAGAGTTTATTAACCACACGCAGCCTCAGCGAGCGCCGACCGGCTGGAGAAAATGGACCATATAAAGAGACATGGCCGCCCAGAGAGCGATGAGAGTCTGAGAGCAGAGAGAGGAGAGGAGAGGAGGGGAGGGGAGGGCAGCCCGGGAAAAACAGGAATGTACTCTCCCTCCCTCTTCCCCCTCCCTCTCTCCGCTGAGACAGATATTCCTCCTGGCAGGACCCAGTTTTTTCTCATATTTCCACATTTCGGTGATGAAGGAGTTTATCGCCCACGACTAAACTGCAAATTTGATTTCCGCTCGGCTCCGTTATGATGCAGCGGCCACAAAAACCCTGCACATGCTGCTAACTGCTAACTGCTAACCGCTAACGGCTGCTGTGGCGGCGGCGGTTCGGCTCGTGATGATCCATAATAACGACAATAACGGTGAGATTGTGCCATTTTCACACAGTTTCGTTTTTATTGTGCAGAACAGGTGAAAATAAAATAACACACACACACACACAGAAATCCGCATCTCTGCACAACGACACAAACTATTTGTTCTTGCAGCAGAATTTAGTTTTTTATTTTATGTTATTTCTTATTTCCAACCTCACAGGATCCCAGATAAATGATCTGGCGCCCCTCCCAGGGTTAAACGATTGGCACAATTTGCAATAACAACCATAAATCCCCTGTGTCACGGAAGGAAGGAAGGACGAAGGGAAAGAAGGATGGAAGGAAGGACAAAGGGAAAGATAGAAGGAAAGAAGGAAGGAAAAAAGGAAGGTAAGATAGAAGGAGGGACAAACAGATTGGGTTAATTGTCAAAAAGGAAGGAAGAAAGGAAGGGAGGGTAAAAGGAAGGAAGGAAGAAAAAGGAAGGAAGAAGGGAAAGAAGGGAGGGAACAGATCGAGTCAATTGGATCAAAAGAGGAAGAAAGTAAGGACAAAGGGAAAGAAGGAAGGAATGAAGGAAGGGAATAAGGATTGTGGAAAGAAGGAAGGGGAAAAGGAAGGAAAGAAAGATGGAAGGAAAGAAGGAAGGGAAAAGGGAAGGTAAGATAGAAGGAGGAAGGAAGGAAGAAGTAAGCATGAAGGGAAGTAAGCAAGAAAGGAGGGGAAATGAAGGAAAGAAATATGGAGGAAGGGAACCGATTTGTTTAAGGAAGGAAGAAGGGAAAGAAGGGAGGGAAATAGGAAGGAAAGAAAGATGGAGGGAGGGAACAGATCAGGTCAATTGGATCAAAAGAGGAAGACGGTAAGGACGAAGGGAAGGAAGGAAGGAAATAAGGCTTGTGGAAAGAAGGAAGGGGAAAAGGAAGGAAGGAAAGATGGAGGGAGGGAGCGGATTTGTTCAAGGAAGGAAGAAAAAGGAAGGAGGAAGGGAAAAAAGTAAGGACAGAAAGATGGAGGGAGGGAACAGATCAGGTCAATTGGATCAAAAGAGGAAGAAAGTAAGGGCAGAGGGAAGGAAAGAAGGAAGGGAAAAAGGAAGGAAAGAAAGATGGAGGGATAGGGAACAGATCAGGTCAGTTGGATCAAAAGAGGAAGGAAGGAAGGAAGGGAGGGAATAAGGATTGTGGAAATAAGGAAGGATGGAGGAAGGGAACATAAGGAGAACAGGAGGGTTAAGAAGACACTCGACCTGCCACCTACTGTTGCCTGTACACGCGAGGCGTTCAGGGAACAATAGTAAACTGCAGCATCCTCCATTAGTCGGCCTGCGAGACCTTCACAGTCCATCTGGAAACTGTGCGCTCGGCTCCATTGTTTGCATATGAGGCGTTTAGTCGCCATCTGTAAAACTCCAGCGTCCAACAATTGCTTCCATGCGAGGCGTTTGAGGAACATCAGTAAATCGTAGCGGCTTACCGGCGTCTTGCACATGAGGCATTTTGCAGAACATCTGTACAGTAAATAGTGTATGTGTGTGTGTGTGTGTGTGTGTGTGTGCATGTGAGGCGTTTAAGGGACGTTGGTAATTTCAAGTGTCGGGACACTGATAGAGAAAAAATCTCACACAAGATGTTTTTGCATCGACATCCAGTTGGAAACTAAAGTGTCTTCCACCGCCGTCCTCGTCCAAAACTCAACCAGACTGTTACTGTTAGCATCCTGCCAACGCACACACACACACACACAAAAACACACACACAAACACACAAAGATAGACACACAAATACACACACAAAAAGGACAAAGATACACTGCTTCCAAATAATTAGTGAGCCCAGAAGTCTGCAGCAGTGTAGAGCCAGTAGTGTATCAGTGTGTGTGTGTGTGTGTGTGTGTGCGTGGGTTTTGTGGGTGCATGTGTGTGTGTGTCTGAGTGTGTGTCTGTGTGTGTGTGGTGTGTGGTGTGTTATTATGGTCTGGACAGTCCCCCCCCTTAATGAGGAGACAGAGGACAGACTGGTTTATAGAGAAAACCTTCCAAATCCCATTACTACACTGGTTATGAGTAGGAGTGTGTATCATTGCGTGTGTGTTTCACTGCTTTTTTGTGTGTGTGTGTGTGTGTGTGTGTTAGTGTGTGTGTACATATAGGTCTTTACTTCTTTGTGTGTGTGTGTGTGTGTGTGTGTGTGTGTGTGTGTGTGTGTGTGTGTGTGTGTGTGTGTCCCACTCTGTCCTCAGTAAACAGCGACTTCTCATTAAAGCTTTCCGCTCGGCTGCCAGCGAGCACCGAGTCCTGGAACCTGGATAATCCACTCCCCGACACACACACACACACACACACACACACACACACACACACACACACACACACACACCGAAATACACACAGACACACACACCGAATCGCACAAATAACACACACACGACGTGAACCCACACACTAAAGCTCTTTCCAGCCTGCTGACTTACAGCCCATGTATCAACTCAACAGTCACCTGGAGAGAAAAGAAAGATTGAGGAGGAAGAGGAGGAGGAAGAGGAAGAGGAAGAGGAGGAGGTGAGGAAGAATGAGAAAAGAAAGAAAAGGAGAGAAGATGGAGGGAGAGAGAAGAGGAGGAGGAGAAATGGGGAAGGAGGGGTGAGGAGAGGTCAGGAGAAAGAGCGTGGTGTAAACAGAAGATTTTCAGTGTTTTAGCAATAAGAGGAAGAGGAAGAGGAGGAGGAGGAGGAGGAGAAACAAGTGAGGGGAGGGGGAGCAGAGAGGTAGGAGGAGGAAGAGGGGATGAGGAGAGAAAGGGAGAGAGAGTAGAGGAGGAAGAGGAGCAGTGGGAGGTGAAGGAAGGAGCCAATAGAGGGATAAAAGTAAAGGAGGAGGAGATAAGGGGAGGGGTTGATGTGGAAGAAGAGGAGCAGGGGAAGAAAGGCCAAAGGAGGTGATGGAGGAGAGGAGGAGGAGGAGCAGGGAGTGAGATGAGGAAGAGGAGGGATGAACCTGGAGGAGGAGGAGGGGGAGGTGTAGGATGATCAAGAAGAGGAGTAGCCAATAGAGGGAAGAAAGTAAAGGAGGAGCTGAGGAGGGGGAAAGACAAGAGGAGGTGGAGAAAAGAGGAAGAGGAGCAGGGGAAGAGAGGCCAAAGGAGGTGATGGAAGAGAGAAGGAGGAGCAGGGAGTGAGGTGAGGAAGAGGAGGGATGAACCTGGAGGAGGAGGAGGGGGAGGTGTAGGATGATCAAGAAGAGGAGTAGCCAATAGAGGGAAGAAAGTAAAGGAGGAGCTGAGGAGGGGGAAAGACAAGAGGAGGTGAAGAAAAGAGGAAGAGGAGCAGGGGAAGGGAGGCCAAAGGAGGCAATGGAGGAGAGGAGGAGGAGGAGCTGGGCTTGAGGTGAGGAAGAGGAGGGATGAACCAGGAGGAGGTGGTGGTGGTGGTGGAGGAGAAGGAGAGGAAGATTGAAGAGGGAGAGGAGCAGAGGAGGAGGAGGAGAAGTAGGAAGACAGTAAGGACGAAGGGAAGGAAGGAAGGAATGAAGGAAGGAAATAAGGCTTGTGGAAAGAAGGAAGGGAAAAAGGAAGGAAAGAAAGATGGAGGGAGGGAGCAGATTTGTTCAAGGAAGGAAGAAAAAGGAAGGTGAGGAAGAGGAGGGATGAACCAGGAGGAGGTGGTGGTGGAGAAGGAGAGGAAGATTGAAGAGGGAGAGGAGCAGAGGAGGAGGAGGAGAAGTAGGAGGTGGAGATAAGAGGAAGATGAGCAGGGGAAGAGAGGAGGTGAGGAAGAGGAGGGGCGAACCTGGAGGAGGAGGAAGCGTGAGAGGAGGAGCAGATGGAGAGTAGATGAAGGTTGAGGAGGAGGAGGAGCAGAGGAAGAAGTGGATGGAGGAGGAGGAGGAGCAGATGGAGATTAGATGAAGGCTGAAGAGGAAGAGGAGCAGAGGAAGAAGTAGATGGAGGAGGAGGAGGAGGAGGAGGAGCAGCAGGAGCAGCAGCAGGAGCCGGGGGAGGAGGTGTGTTTGTCGGGTTAATCCTCTCCCATTAGCGTCTCCTCTGTGTGCTGTAAGGATTATAGCCTGTTGTCTGAGCTCCAGCAGGTCAGGGATCAGGGGGCCTCGCTGCCTCGCCGTGCCCAGCCAGGAGCCTCCGTCGGCGGGCACGGCGACCCGGCTCGGCCCCCTCCGTCCTGGAGCCTGGACCGGGACTCGGCAGCGTCAGGTTGTTTGTTGAGCGCGTGCATGGAGCTGAATAACCAATGAGCTGATGGGATGGAAGAGCGTTTCCCTGGGCAACGGTTTAGAGGCCCTCCCCTCAATTAACCTCTTGGCATGGCTCTCACAGACACACACATACACGCAAACACACACACAATAGTCCACACAAACTCGCATGTATTCTAGAGATAACTTGCACATTGATATGCAAGATACAGAGTCATACAGCCCATACACACAGATCGGGTCAGGTTGAGGCTGCTGCTCATAATTCATAGCACACCCATGCACGCACATACACACACAGACACACACGCACGCACGCACACACAGTGAGTAAAACACACAGCTTAGCAGAGGATGCTGTATTTACAATTCGGGTCACACAGGCAGAGATAAAAACACACTGAGGCGAACACGGGTCAGTGGTGCTGCTGGTGCTTCTAATGCAGAGCACACACACACACAGACACACACATACACATGCACTTACACACACTCACGTATATGCACTCACACAGACACACACACACACACACTGATACGCACACAGTTTGAGGGCAAAGCATCGCTTATGATGTTTGTAATGCCCAACACAGGCTTGGTTTAACACTGAACACACACACACAGCATCATGTCCACGATACAATACACACATGTAATACACATTTCACACAATCACACACACACACACACACACACACACACACACACACACACACACACTAGACCTTCAGCTGACTGGAGATAAGGTATAGATCAGGTCGGCAGCAAAGAAGATGAAGAAAAAGAAGAAACTTTATTGTGTGTTATTTATGTGTCAGACAGTAGAGGACATCCAGATGTGTGTGTGTGTCTGTGTGTGTCTGTGTGTGTATGTGTGTGTATATATCTATATAACTTCCTGTAACCCAGAGCGTTTCATTGGTGGAGTTGTTTTGGGGGGGTGGGGGGGCGTGGCCAAGCCTGCGAGGCAAAACTGAGGGAGAGAAAGTCTGACAGACTGCAAACGGCACGCAGACAGGCGGGCCTTCACATCACATCTCATCACTGCCTCTCTGTGTGTGTCTGTGTGTATCTGTGTGTGTGTGTTTGGGATGGTTTCAGGACATGCTCATGATGTGTGTGTGTCTGTGTGTGTGTGTGTGTGTGTGTGTGTGCATGTAGCAAAGCTTGCAAGTGCATTTAAATTTGTGTGTGTTTTCTTGTGTGTAAGTAAGTAAGAGAGTGGACGGGGTTTGGGGACATGATTGTGTAGCTGCTATGACTGTGTGTGTGTCTGACTGTGTGAGTGTGTGTGTGTGTGTGTGTGTGTGAGTGTGTGTGTGTGTGTGTGTGTGTGTGTGTGTCCAGAGGGGAGATCTTCTTCTGCTCCAGTTGTAGCGGTCAGACACCAGCACAGTCCTCCACGGTCCACTTCCTGTCCATTTCCTGTTGACCTCTGACCGCTGCTGACTAAGTTGAAGTCCTGAGGGTTCGGATGGTCTGTCTGTGTGTGTGTGTCTGTGTGTGTGTGTGTGTGTGTCTGTGTCTGTGTGTGTGTGTGTGTGGTAGAGGGGGGTGTTTCCCCTGTTAGACCTCAGAGCCAAAAACCAGAAGTAAATGAAGCGAATATTGAGGACGACTGAGTGTGTTTCACTCCGAACTTAGAGAAAATAACTGAAAACATTCACACAAACTGATAATAAAACATTATATTATATTAATAGAATTTATTTAAAGGTACATTGTGTAGGAGTCACTCCCATCTAGCGTTGTGGTTGTATATCTCAAGCAACTCAATCGTATTTTTCATGCTGCATTCACGTGAAATTGGGCAGACGGCAGACGGACAACAGCCGCTGCAAATAACAGCATAAACAAGCCTCTATGTAAACAAGTGGTCCGTCAGCACGAGGCAAAACAATACACGTGACAATATGTTGTCATGGCGATGTGGTATTGTTTACCTGACCCACGTTTTACCGGCTTTCTCTGGATTTCTGTGACTAAAATGACATCTGGTTTGTTACCGACGGCCGTCTGCCCGACTGCAGGTGAATGCAGCATCAGTGTAACGCTCCATTCCTCCTCACTGCGTTACCGCGGTGACTTTTCACAGACGCCACCTCGACCTGAGCCGACAGCTCCGGTGTCTCCGCTGAGTTTCCGGATTTTCATGAATAGATAACAGGATAAATTATACAATGTCCCTTTAAATAACTAATAAAGACCTGAAAAAGAACAACTTTATTACTATTTATTTATCTGACTGTTTGTTTCCTGTTTATTAAAACTATTAAAACACAAAGGAGTGACTCACACACAGTGATCTGCTGCCCTAAATACTACTGTACTAGTCTTTACTCACATTTAAGCAGACAGTGTTTTTGGATGTTGTCTGTGCTGGTTTGGTCGTCGGATTTTCATTGTAGAGGCTAAAATGTGTTTCTGACTCAACCTGAGAGCGATTTCCGTCTCTGCAGTGAAGCTTTTTATTTAATCAATTTGTCACAGTGACAGAAAACCAGTAAATGTTTTGATCGTGTGTTAATAACTGGAGTCAGTTTAGCAGCGTCTGAAACGTGACGATCCGCTGCTCCACAGTCTCATCTCCATCTTTTTTTTTTTTTTTTGGCTTTTGGACGTTTAGTTGCACAAAATAAACAATTTGAAAATGAAACCTTAAAAAAAACTAACAGCAGATGAAAGAATCGGAAAAAATAATTTTCATAATCAGAAGAATTGTAATAATCCTGCAGGGAACTGTTATGACAGAGATTTCAACAAAATGCTTCACATAAAAACAAAAACAAAAGACAACTTCACAGAATAAAAGACAAAGTCAAATATAAATAAGTAAAAATAAAAACACAAAGTGTAGAGTATTAAAACAGAGCCTCAGATAACAGGAGGAGAAGGGGGATAAGTTTCTCCAAAAATGTTCAAACTCATTTTTAAAATGACTGAAACATTTAAGAATTAGTATTTACCCCAAAATAATGTGTATACACAGTACAATATATTCATCTATATATCCAGTATAGTGAATGTACACCTCTCTAACTCTTTGAGATGGAGCACACAGACATCTTCAGACTCTCTCATGTGAAGTGAACCAACGTTACGTTAAGAATATTTATAGTTATTCATTTGTTGAATAAGATACCACATTATAAACATCTTCAAGTGAGTGAATCATGAATAAAATGACACGGTGACGCAGTCAGTCCACTACTGTACTTATTTATAGTGAAGTTGTATTGTCAAAAAGGTTGTAATTACTGTTCTAAAATAAGAAATATATATGTATAAGTATACACATACTGTACTGAGTCCTATACCTAGTACAGTATGTATATATGTGTGTGTGTGTGTGTATATATATGGGATTTGTATACAAACCCAGTACAAACGTGTAAACATAATACATATAGTATGTATCCAGTGCAATATACACACAGTGCAGTACATATTTATATATAGCTACTCAGTGTATATGCTTTTTATATATAGTACAGTACAGTATATGTATAATCTTATGCAGTATGTTTATACATCTATATACTCAGTACAGTATATATGATTTTATATAGTATAGTATATGTTTATATACTCAGTCCAGTATGGCGGCCGTCTGTTCTCTCTAAGTTGCTCTGTTCTTAATTTCCTCCTCCTTCGTGTCTCCTCCTCCATTCGGCTGCTGCGACCTCCTAATTTCCCCGCAGGGATCACAAAGTTTCATCTTCTCTTATTAAACTTAATTTGCAACGTGTGTGTGTGTGTGTGTGTGTGTGTGTGTGTGTGTGTGTGTGTGTGTGTGTGTGTGTGTGTGTGTGTGTGTGCACTGTTGTTCCTATCTAAGAGGGGACATCGGCGTCGTTACACATTATACAACAAGTAGTTCCGACCAAGCAATCTGATTGGTCAATAAGACATTTAGAACGTGCTCAAATCAGCATTACAGCACGGCTGACTCATCACTGAAAATATTACTTCGCCATGTCATGTGTTGTTTACACATCTCCATGGCAACATGGACTTTTCCCCCTTTTATTTTGAAAAACGTAATTTATTACTCGTGAAAATAAATCACAAACTACATTGACCTCCTGTAGGTTGTTCCTGACAGCTGCCAAAGTCACATTTATAGAACAATTATGTTATTTTATTTTTTGTTAATATATTGTAAACTTCCCCGTTACAGCCGAGAGGATTGTCTCCCTCCCATGTGTGTAACGTTACAAAGTCGGAGAGACACGAGTTGTGATCGCGGTGAATATGTTTTTTTTTTTTTTTTAAATATGGCCTGGAGCTGAATATTTCATTGGATAAAACGGAGGTGATTACCTGTATGTTTCTCTCTCTCCCTCTCTCTCGCTTGCGCCTTTTGGGCTTTTAAATAATCTGGAGTAATCGTTTGGCTTTCTCTATCAGCTGTGTCGGCGACACGGCGCTATAACTTCATTTACATGCAGAGCGGTTGTAGAAGCTACATATGTGAACGGAAAAAAAACGGCATCTTTGTCATAACTTGGGCGAGTTTGTGCAGTGTTGATTTAGTTCGGGAAAGTCCGAGACCGCGTTAAAACATGAACGTCAGCTCAGAGTTCACTCATCTGGGACTAGAAAATCATTTCTGTTGCTAGGTCGTTACTAAGGTACGGACTATTTGCTGTAGAGGTGAACTAGGTTCCATTACACATAGGAGTCTACTGACGTGACTGATTGTGTTTCAGTTATTAGTCAGACCCCATTTATTTCCATGGAAACGGGAAGCACACTCGCAAAAAACTTAAAATTTTGAGAGCAAAACGTCCATCAACATGAATATTTATTTAATTATACGCTTTATTATGTTGGTAATTGTTGTATAATCGCAATATTACCCTCGAGGGTGTGCTTTAACGTAATTTGAGCACTTCAGTGATGCTTGCGGACCTCGGCGCAAGCGCCTCGGTCCTGACCGCATCACCGTCGTGCTCAAATGACGTTAAAGCACACCCTCTCGGGTAATATTGCTTAATTCACCAACAGGGGACCGAGCAGCCAACAGGGGACTTTTTTTAGGTCCCCTGTTGGACATGCTTTAAATCAACTTAAAATCATGTGAAAAACCTTCTGGTTAATTTTTTTAACTTTAGCCAAGAGGGGACCTGAGTGTGTGTGTGTGTAAAATACCATATTCAGCAGTGCCCCGGCAGGCTGGAGCAGGGGTTTTAACGACTCATTCACACACGTCGTTTCTTACACTCCTCCATAGTGTGAACGACTTGCAGCCCTGGCAGCCTTTCAGACTGTAGAGAGGCTATCAAACAGGCTCCTTAGTGAACAAACCAGTACCTTGAAACATAATTTGTTATTCTTTGTAACAAAATATAAAGGTTCCGTTTTCATGGATGTCTTAAGTTTAAACTCAACACTGTATTAGGTATAATAGAAATTTTAAAATATTGAAAAAATTGATCACCCATAACAAAATTTTAAATAAAATGGTCATTTAGATCATTTCTGTTGAATTCTGATTAAACATTAAAAATAATTGACCTTGTTATTGTTGCTTGTCCAGTTTTTTTAAGCACAGGGTTTCAATTTTACATTAAAGCCGCAAGCGGCTATGACGGGCCCTCGCTCCACGCCACTCGGCGTCCCCGCTACCCCTGGGCCGCTCTTCGAAAACCCCCGCGCGCAACCGGACGTGGGCGGCTGCGTCGAGGGCGGTCCCCTCGTCGAACACATGACGTTTCGAGCAAAACGGACAACGTACGATGGAGTTACGGCAGGTTTACGGTTCGTCCACCAGGGGGCGGTAACGGGATGTGGGCCGTTGCGTTCGGGGTCGTGACCTCATCACACATGTGAAGTTTCGAGCCAATCGGACGATGTCGATGCAAAACTCGACATTTCCTGTGTCCACAAGGGGGCGTATTGAGCGAGCTAGCGTACGATCAAATGGAGGCGTAGAGGGCGGGCCTCTGATCATGTACTGAAATTTTGAAGTGACTACGACCAAGTATGTGGGCGTGGAAGGCAAACGTAATAGCATGGCGACTAAACGAGCAGTTGGCCAACTTTGTCGCCCCCTAGCAGCCACGCCGTTTCACGTAGAGAAAAGCTTTTAATAGTGTTTGACCAGCTCGGTCTCCTGATGATCTGTAGCGAATATGAAGTCAATCGGGCAAAATCCGTGGGAGGTGGCAGTTCACGATGGAGCGCTATTCCTGTCGCCGCCACAAGGGGGCCATTAGCCGTAGCGTCATAGCGTTCACGAAATACCTTCACCAACTTGTTCGGCATGTTTTAGAAGTGGAATGAAGTTGATGGGGGCAACTATGTATTTTTAATGAATTTTAGCGCACTTCCTGTTACCACCGGGGGGCGCTATGAGTGACGTAGGAAAATAATATGTCGGATCGTTCAGGGTCACGCCATCATCATGTGCACCAAGTTTGAAGCTGCTGCGATCAAATCTGTGGGCGTGATAGCATTTAAACCTTTTTAGCTGAATTCGGGAACTTGGCCGTGCCCTAGTAGCCACGCCCTTTGACCTACACACCTGCGGAGCACAAGCCGTAATCAGCTCAGTCTGGAGATGTTCCGTGCCCAATTTGAAGTCAATCGGGCGAACTCCCTCGGAGGAGTTCGTTTTGCGTCAAAGAAATGCTAACCAAAATGGCCGACTTCCTGTTGGGTTTAGGGCGTGGCTCCAATTCAATTTTTTGTATGTTTGGGTATGATACACGTGTGTGTCGAGTTTCGTATGTGTACGACAAAGTAAGCGAAATTTGTCTATGGAGAATTTCAGAAAAACTTCAAGGGGGCGCTATTGAGGCATTTAGCCACGCCCATGGGAAACGACTCTATCCGCTGAAAGAGCTCGCCATTCTTGACCTGTGTATGAAATTTCGTGAGGACACGACTTCGTTAAAGCCACGAAAAAGGCAAACGTAATTGTACGATAAAAAATCGTCAGTCGCCGCGGCGGCACACGGACGCCGTTCGTCGTAGCTTCACAGCGTTCATAATGTAGCTTCAGCAACTGGTTCTGCATGTATTAGAAGTGGAATGAAGTTGATCGGGTGAAGTATGGATTTTTAACGAATTTTTGCGTACTTCCTGTTACCACCGGGGGGCGCTATGAGCCAGGCAGGAAGTCGATATATCAAAACGTTCAGGGCGGAGCCAACGTCATGTCCTTTGAATTTCAAGTGGCTACGACGAAGTATGTGCGCGTAATCGGGAAACGTAATTTTACGACAAAAAATCGGCAGTCGCCGCGGCGGCACACGGACGCCGTTACTCGTAGGGTCAAAGCGTTCATGATGTAGCTTCACCATCCGGGTCTGCATGTACTAGAAGTGTAACGAAGTCGATTTGGTCAACTACGTATTTTTAACGAATTTTTGTACGTTTCCTGTTACCACCGGGGGGCGCTATGAGCGACGTCGGCAAATAATATGTCGGATCGTTCAGGGTCTCGCCATAGATTTTTTGCACCAAGTTTGAAGCGTCTACGATCAAGTATGTGGGCATGAGAGCCATTCGTATTTACATGGCGAGCACCGAAACAGTCGCCAAACTTCGGGGCACGCCAGAGGCCAAGCGCTTTGAGCTACAGACCTGCGGAGTACAAGATAAGCTCAGCTAGGTCTGACGATGTTCTGAACCCAATTTGGAGCCGATCGGGCGTAACCCCTCGGAGGAGTTCGTTTTGCGTTTACAAACTTTGAAGCAAAATGGCCGACTTCCTGTTGGGTTTCGGGCTTCGCGATAGGAGGATTTTGTGTTTATCTCGCATTGATGAACATGTGTGGCGATTTTGGTCCGCTTTCGTTAACGTCATTTTTTTCCCTATGGGTTTTTGGGAAAATTGTAGGGGGCGCTATTTAGCCATCTGGCCCCGCCCAAATGCGACGCTGCCAAAATATCAAATTTTTCGCGAAGCCCCACGAGGCTACAAAGTTTGGTGAGTTTTCGTGCATGGCAAAGGGGTCGTTTTTGCGATTCTTTGCGGGGAATAATAATAATAATAATAATAATTAAAGCCGCAAGCGGCTATGACGGGCCCTCGCTCCACGCCACTCAGCGTCCCGCTCCCACACCCCCCGGTCCCCGCTACCCCCGGGGCTCTCTTCGAAACCCCCGCGTGCCACCGGAGGCGGGCGGCTGCGTCGAGGGCGGTCCCCTCATCAAACACGTGAAGTTTCGAGCTAATCGGACAATGTCGATGCAAAACACGACATTTCCTGTGTCCACAAGGGGGCTACTTGAGCGAGCTTGCCTACGATGAAACGGAGGTGTAGAGGGCGGGCCCCTGATCATGTACTGAAATTTTGAAGTGACTACGACCAAGTATGTGGGCGTGGAAGGCAAACGTAATAGCATGGCGACTAAACGAGCAGTTGACCAACTTTGTCGCCCCCTAGCAGCCACGCCGTTTCACGTAGAGAAAAGCTTTTAATAGTGTTTGACCAGCTCGGTCTCCTGATGATCTGTAGCGAATATGAAGTCAATCGGGCAAAATCCGTGGGAGGTGGCAGTTCACGATGGAGCGCTATTCCTGTCGCCGCCACAAGGGGGCCATTAGCCGTAGCGTCATAGCGTTCACGAAATACCTTCACCAACTTGTTCGGCATGTTTTAGAAGTGGAATGAAGTTGATGGGGGCAACTATGTAGTTTTTAATGAATTTTAGCGCACTTCCTGTTACCACCGGGGGGCGCTATGAGTGACGTAGGAAAATAATATGTCGGATCGTTCAGGGTCACGCCATCATCATGTGCACCAAGTTTGAAGCTGCAGCGATCAAATCTGTGGGCGTGATAGCATTTAACCCTTCTTAGCTGAATTCGGGAACTTGGCCGTGCCATAGCAGCCACGCCCTTTGACCTACACACCTGCGGAGCACAAGCCGTAATCAGCTCAGTCTGGAGATGTTCCGTACCCAATTTAAAGTCAATCGGGCGAACTCCCTCGGAGGAGTTCGTTTTGCGTCAAAGAAATGCTAACCAAAATGGCCGACTTCCTGTTGGGTTTAGGGCGTGGCTCCAATTCAATTTTTGGTATGTTTGGGTATGATACACGCGTGTGTCGAGTTTCGTATGTGTACGACAAAGTAAGCGAAATTTGTCTATGGAGAATTTCGGAAAAACTTCAAGGGGGCGCTATTGAGGCATTTAGCCACGCCCATGGGAAACGACTCTATCCGCTGAAAGAGCTCGCCATTCTTGACCTGTGTATGAAATTTCGTGAGGACACGACTTCGTTAAAGCCACGAAAAAGGCAAACGTAATTGTACGATAAAAAATCGTCAGTCGCCGCGGCGGCACACGGACGCCGTTCGTCGTATCTTCACAGCGTTCATAATGTAGCTTCAGCAACTGGTTCTGCATGTATTAGAAGTGGAATGAAGTCGATCGGGTGAAGTATGGATTTTTAACGAATTTTTGCGTACTTCCTGTTACCACCGGGGGGCGCTATGAGCCAGGCAGGAAGTCGATACATCAAAACGTTCAGGGAGGAGCCAACGTCATGTCCTTTGAATTTCAAGTGGCTACGACGAAGTATGTGCGCGTAATTGGCAAACGAAATTTAAATTGGGATGATACACTTTCGCCGCGGCGGCACACGGACGCCGTTGCTCGTAGGGTCAAAGCGTTCATGATGTAGCTTCACCATCCGGGTCTGCATGTACTAGAAGTGTAACGAAGTCGATTTGGTCAACTACGTATTTTTAACGAATTTTTGTACGTTTCCTGTTACCACCGGGGGGCGCTATGAGCGACGTCGGCAAATAATATGTCGGATCGTTCAGGGTCTCGCCATAGATTTTTGCACCAAGTTTGAAGCGTCTACGATCAAGTATGTGGGCATGAGAGCCGTTCGTATTTACATGGCGAGCACCGAAACAGTCGCCAAACTTCGGGGCACGCCAGAGGCCAACCCCTTTGAGCTACAGACCTGCGGAGCACAAGATAAGCTCAGCTAGGTCTGACGATGTTCTGAACCCAATTTGGAGCCGATCGGGCGTAACCCCTCGGAGGAGTTCGTTTTGCGTTTACAAACTTTGAAGCAAAATGGCCGACTTCCTGTTGGTTGTCGGGTATGTCCGTAATGAGATTTTTTGAAGATCTTGGGTTGATGAATATGTTTACCAAGTTTCGGACAAATCGGTGTCGCAGACTGCCATTTCCTATGCGCGGTCTAGGGGGCGCTGTGGTGCCATTTGGCCACGCCCACATGCGAGACCACCATAGAATCGCAATTTTTTGGCTTCCCCCCCTGCGTGTAAAATTTCATCCGTTTCTCGGCTTGGGAAAGGGGTCGAAATCTTGTTCGAACTCGCGGAATAATAATAATAATAATAATTAAAGCCGCAAGCGGCTATGACGGGCCCTCGCTCCACGCCACTCGGCGTCCCCGCTACCCCCGGGCCGCTCTTCGAAAACCCCCGCGCGCAACCGGACGTGGGCGGCTGCGTCGAGGGCGGTCCCCTCGTCGAACACGTGAAGTTTCGAGCAAAACGGACAACGTACGATGGAGTTACGGCAGGTTTACGGTTCGTCCACCAGGGGGCGGTAACGGGACGTGGGCCGTTGCGTACGGGGTCGTGACCTCATCACACATGTGAAGTTTCGAGCCGATCGGACAATGTCGATGCAAAACGCGACATTTCCTGTGTCCACAAGGGGGCGTATTGAGCGAGCTAGCGTACGATCAAATGGAGGCGTAGAGGGCGGGCCCCTGATCATGTACTGAAATTTTGAAGTGACTACGACCAAGTATGTGGGCGTGGAAGGCAAACGTAATAGCATGGCGACTAAACGAGCAGTTGACCAACTTTGTCGCCCCCTAGCAGCCACGCCGTTTCACGTAGAGAAAAGCTTTTAATAGTGTTAGACCAGCTCGGTCTCCTGATGATCTGTAGCGAATTTGAAGTCAATCGGGCAAAATCCGTGGGAGGTGGCAGTTCACGTTGGAGCGCTATTCCTGTCGCCGCCACAAGGGGGCCATTAGCCGTAGCGTCATAGCGTTCACGAAATACCTTCACCAACTTGTTCGGCATGTTTTAGAAGTGGAATGAAGTTGATGGGGGCAACTATGTATTTTTAATGAATTTTAGCGCACTTCCTGTTACCACCGGGGGGCGCTATGAGTGACGTAGGAAAATAATATGTCGGATCGTTCAGGGTCACGCCATCATCATGTGCACCAAGTTTGAAGCTGCTGCGATCAAATCCGTGGGCGTGCTAGCATTGCAAACTTCTTAGCTGAATTCGGCAACTTGGCCGTGCGCTAGCAGCCACGCCCTTTGACCTACACACCTGCGGAGCACAAGCCGTAATCAGCTCAGTCTGGAGATGTTCCGTGCCCAATTTGAAGTCAATCGGGCGAACTCCCTCGGAGGAGTTCGTTTTGCGTCAAAGAAATGCTAACCAAAATGGCCGACTTCCTGTTGGGTTTAGGGCGTGGCTCCAATTCAATTTTTGGTATGTTTCGGTATGATACACGTGTGTGTCGAGTTTCGTATGTGTACGACAAAGTAAGCGAAATTTGTCTATGGAGAAATTCGGAAAAACTTCTAGGGGGCGCTATTGAGGCATTTAGCCACGCCCATGGGAAACGACTCTATCCCCTGAAAGAGCTCGCCATTCTTGACCCGTGGATGAAATTTCGTGAGGACACGACTTCGTTAAAGCCACGAAAAAGGCAAACGTATTTGTACGATAAAAAATCGTCAGTCGCCGCGGCGGCACACGGACGCCGTTCGTTGTATCTTCACAGCGTTCATAATGTAGCTTCAGCAACTGGTTCTGCATGTATTAGAAGTGGAATGAAGTTGATCGGGTGAAGTATGGATTTTTAATGAATTTTTGCGTACTTCCTGTTACCACCGGGGGGCGCTATGAGCCAGGCAGGAAGTCGATACATCAAAACGTTCAGGGAGGAGCCATCGTCATGTCCTTTGAATTTCAAGTGGCTACGACGAAGTATGTGCGCATGAAAGGCAAACGAAATTTAAATTGGGATGATACACTTTCGCCGCGGCGGCACACGGACGCCATTGCTCGTAGGATCAAAGCGTTCATGATGTAGCTTCACCATCCGGGTCTGCATGTACTAGAAGTGTAACGAAGTCGATTTGGTCAACTACGTATTTTTAACGAATTTTTGTACGTTTCCTGTTACCACCGGGGGGCGCTATGAGCGACGTACGCAAATAATATGTCGGATCGTTCAGGGTCTCGCCATAGATTTTTGCACCAAGTTTGAAGTGTCTACGATCAAATCTGTGGGCGTGATAGCATTGCAAACTTTTTAGCTGCATCGCAGAACTTGGCCGTGCCCTAGCAGCCAAGCCCTTTGAGCTACAGACCTGCGGAGCACAAGATAAGCTCAGCTAGGTCTGACGAGGTTCTCTACCCAATTTGGAGCCGATCGGGCGTAATCCCTAGGAGGAGTTTGTTTTGCGTAAAATAAATGCTAACCAAAATGGCTGACTTCCTGTTGGTTTTTGGGCTTCGCACGAAACAAATTTTTTTCATGTCTGGGTATGATACATGAGTGTGTCAAGTTTCGTTAGCCTCCGGAAAAAAAATTTTTGGTTCCTATGGCCGGGGGTAAAAAGTTCTAGGGGGCGCTGTGGTGCCAATTTGCCCCGCCCACAAACGGCGATGGCATCAGATCTCTTTTAAGTGAGGCCCGACGTGTGTCCCAAATTTCATCCGTTTCTCGGCTTGGGAAAGGGGTCAAATCGAGGCGAATTGACGAGGAATAATAATAATAATAACAAATAAACTTTACAATATCTGGGATATTTTGCGCCAGGTCTATGCAGTACTTGGTTACTTGCTTGCTTACTTGTTGTTACTCGTCGGCTGGCACGTTGACTAATGTGCATGTCGAATAACAATAGGGACCTCCCTGGGTCGTTGACACAGGCTCGGGCCCTAATAATAATAATAATAATAATAAACATTTGCATTTCAAGGTAGCGTTTTTTCCAACCAGGTCACTTGAGTACTTGATTACTTGCTTGGCTACTTGTTGCTTGTCGGTGATCGGTGTGGATGTCGAATTTCAATAGGGACCTCCCTGGGTCGTTGACACAGGCTCGGGCCCTAATTAAAGCCGCAAGCGGCTATGACGGGCCCTCGCTCCACGCCACTCGGCGTCCCCGCTACCCCCGGGCCGCTCTTCGAAAACCCCCGCGCGCAACCGGACGTGGGCGGCCGCGTCGAGGGCGGTCCCCTCGTCGAACACGTGACGTTTCGAGCAAATCGGACAACGTACGATGGAGTTACGGCAGGTTTACGGTTCGTCCACCAGGGGGCGGTAACGGGATGTGGGCCGTTGCGTTCGGGGTCGTGACCTCATCACACATGTGAAGTTTCGAGCCGATCGGACGATGTCGATGCAAAACGCGACATTTCCTGTATCCACAAGGGGGCGTATTGAGCGAGCTAGCGTACGATCAAATGGAGGCGTAGAGGGCGGGCCTCTGATCATGTCCCTAAATTTTGAAGTGACTACGATCAAGTATGTGGGCGTGGAAGGCAAACGTAATAGCATGGCGACTAAACGAGCAGTTGACCAACTTTGTCGCCCCCTAGCAGCCACGCCGTTTCACGTAGAGAAAAGCTTTTAATAGTGTTTGACCAGCTCGGTCTCCTGATGATCTGTAGCGAATATGAAGTCAATCGGGCAAAATCCGTGGGAGGTGGCAGTTCGCGATGGAGCGCTATTCCTGTCGCCGCCACTAGGGGGCCATTTGCCGTAGCGTCATAGCGTTCACGAAATACCTTCACCAACTTGTTCGGCATGTTTTAGAAGTGGAATGAAGTTGATGGGGTCAACTATGTATTTTTAATGAATTTTAGCGCACTTCCTGTTACCACCGGGGGGCGCTATGAGTGACGTAGGAAAATAATATGTCGGATCGTTCAGGGTCACGCCATCATCATGTGCACCAAGTTTAAAGCCGCTGCGATCAAATCTGTGGGCGTGATAGCATTTAAACCTTTTTAGCTGAATTCGGCAACTTGGCCGTGCCCTAGTAGCCACGCCCTTTGACCTACACACCTGCGGAGCACAAGCCGTAATCAGCTCAGTCTGGAGATGTTCCGTGCCCAATTTGAAGTCAATCGGGCGAACTCCCTCGGAGGAGTTCGTTTTGCGTCAAAGAAATGCTAACCAAAATGGCCGACTTCCTGTTGGGTTTAGGGCGTGGCTCCAATTCAATTTTTGGTATGTTTGGGTATGATACACGTGTGTGTCGATTTTCGTATGTGTACGACAAAGTAAGCGAAATTTGTCTATGAAGAATTTCGGAAAAACTTCAAGGGGGCGCTATTGAGGCATTTAGCCACGCCCATGGGAAACGACTCTATCCGCTGAAAGAGCTCGCCATTCTTGACCTGTGGATGAAATTTCGTGAGGACACGACTTCGTTAAAGCCACGAAAAAGGCAAACGTAATTGTACGATAAAAAATCGTCAGTCGCCGCGGCGGCACACGGACGCCGTTCGTCGTATCTTCACAGCGTTCATAATGTAGCTTCAGCAACTGGTTCTGCATGTATTAGAAGTGAAATGAAGTTGATCGGGTGAAGTATGGATTTTTAACGAATTTTTGCGTACTTCCTGTTACCACCGGGGGGCGCTATGAGCCAGGCAGGAAGTCGATACATCAAAACGTTCAGGGAGGAGCCATCGTCATGTCCTTAAAATTTCAAGTGGCTACGACGAAGTATGTGCGTGTGACAGGCAAACGTAATTTAAATTGGGATGATACACATTCGCCGCGGCGGCACACGGACGCCGTTGCTCGTAGGGTCAAAGCGTTCATGATGTAGCTTCACCATCCGGGTCTGCATGTACTAGAATTGGAACGAAGTCGATTTGGTCAACTACGTATTTTTAACGAATTTTTGTACGTTTCCTGTTACCACCGGGGGGCGCTATGAGCGACGTAGGCAAATAATATGTCGGATCGTTCAGGGTCTCGCCATAGATTTTTGCACCAAGTTTGAAGCGTCTACGATCAAGTATGTGGGCATGAGAGCCGTTCGTATTTACATGGCGAGCACCGAAACAGTCGCCAAACTTCAAGGCACGCCAGAGGCCAACCCCTTTGAGCTACAGACCTGCGGAGCACAAGATAAGCTCAGCTAGGTCTGACGATGTTCTCTACCCAATTTGGAGCCGATCGGGCGTAACCCCTAGGAGGAGTTCGTTTTGCGTAAACCAACTTTGAAGCAAAATGGCCGACTTCCTGTTGGGTTTTGGGCTTCGCTATAAGGCAATTTTTTGTTCATCTTCCATTGATAAATAAGTGTGGCGATTTTGGTCCGCTTTCATTAACGTCATTTTTTTCCCTATGGGTTTTTGGCAAAATTGTAGGGGGCGCTATTTAGCCATTTGGCCCCGCCCAAATACGACGCTGGCAAATTATCAAATTTTTCGCGAAGCCCCACGAGGCTACAAAGTTTGGTGAGTTTTCGCGCATGTTAAGGGGGTCAAATTGGCGATTATATGTTCGGGAGAATAATAATAATAATTAAAGCCGCAAGCGGCGATGGCGGGCCCTCGCTCGCCCATGCCACCGCGGGGCCTGAGGCACGCCGGGGCCGTGGCGCGGAGCAGAAATGGAGAAAAAACCAATGTTTCGTTCATCCACCAGGGGGCAGTCACCGCACGTGGTCTGGTGCGTTCAGGGGCCGCCCCTCATCACTCGTGTGAAGTTTGGAGTGAATCGGACAAAGCATGAGGGAGTTATGAGCAGTTAAAGGTTCGTCCACCAGGGGGCAGTAATGGGATGCGTGCAGGTGTGTTCAGGGTCAGCCCCTCATCACACATGTGAATTTTCTTGGAAATCGGACAAAGCATGAGGGAGTTATGAGCAGTTAAAGGTTCGTCCACTAGGGGGCAGTAATGGGATGCGTGCAGGTGTGTTCAGGGTCAGCCCCTCATCACACATGTGAAGTTTCGTGGAAATCGGACAAAGCATGAGGGAGTTATTAGCAGTTAAAGGTTCGTCCAGTAGGGGGCAGTAATGGGATGCGTGCAGGTGTGTTCAGGGTCAGCCCCTCATCACACATGTGAAGTTTCGTGGAAATCGGACAATGTTGATGCAAAAAATGGCACTTCCTGTTTCCACTAGGGGGCTACATGAGTGAGATCGCCTATGAGCATATGGAGACGTTGAGGTCGTGACCCTGGACCTGTGTATCAAATTTCATGATGATACGTGTTCATTAAAGCCATCAAAAAGCCAAACGTATTTTCTTGGCGAGGGATCATCAGTTGCCATGACGCCACGCGGTCGCCATTACTCGTAGCTTCACAGCGTTCATAATGTAGCTTCACCAACTGGTTCTGCATGTTTTAGAAGTGGAATGAAGTTGATGGGGTCAACTATGTGGAATCAGTACACGTAATGTAAAAACTGGTCACTTCCTGTTACCACCGGGGGGCGCTATGAGTGACGTAGGAAATTAATATATCGGGACGTTCAGGGCGGAGCCATCGTCATGTCCAGCAAGTTTGAAGTAGCTACGATAAAGTATGTGGGCGTGAGAGCCATTCGTATTTACATGGCGAGCACCGAAACAGTCGCCAATGTGAATTGAGCCATAGCAGCCACGCCCTATGACCTACACACCTGCGGAGCACAAGATAAGGTCATCATGGGGTTTCGATGCTGGAAAACAAATTTGAAGCCGATCGAGTGAAATCCCTAGGACGAGTTAGATCAAACGTAAGTAGTGGAAATGTCCAAAAATGGCCAAAAAATGGCAAAAATTGAAAATTAAAATCAAAATGGCCGACTTCCTGTTGAGATTTTACCATGACGTTTAGAGACTTTTTTGTGCGTCTGGGGATGATGAATGTGTGTACCAAATTTCGTCTGCCTACGACAAAGTAACCCAATAGGCGAGGGCAAATTTAAAGTTTGTAGGGGGCGCTATTTCGCCATTTTGCGTCGACCATGTGCGACGACCCAAAAATATCGAATTTCGGATGAGGCCGGAGGGACATGCAAAGTTAGACAACTTTTCCAGTTTGGGAAAGGGGCGAAATTGGGGCATGAAAAGTCGCGTGAATAATAATAATAATAATAAGAATAATAAACATTACAATTTCAATATAGCATTTTTCCCCCTGGGTCTTCCATACCACATGATTACTTCACTACTTGATTACTTTGGGGTCACTTGCACATTGGGGTCATGTGCACGTTGGGGCATGAACGAATTACAATAGGGCTTTCGCTGGGCGACTTGCAGTCGCCGCTCGGGCCCTAATAAACATTACAATATCTGGGGTTTTTGCTGCCAGGTCTATGCAGTACTTGAGTACTTGCTTGCTTACTTGTTGTTACTCGTCGGCTGGCACGTTGACTAATGTGCATGTCGAATAACAATAGGGACCTCCCTGGGTCGTTGACACAGGCTCGGGCCCTAATAATAAACATTACAATATCTGGGGTTTTTGCTGCCAGGTCTATGCAGTACTTGAGTACTTGCTTGCTTACTTGTTGTTACTCGTCGGCTGGCACGTTGACTAATGTGCATGTCGAATAACAATAGGGACCTCCCTGGGTCGTTGACACAGGCTCGGGCCCTAAATATACATGTGTTCTCAATCTGTATAGGAATTATTAGTTGACTTACATTGCAGAAAAAGGTCCACACTTGGTTTATATGGAATGACAGGGGTCCACTGTTGGTTGATGCATAATGACACGAGTTCCCACTTAGTTAGCATGGAGTGACATACACACTCCATCATGTATGAATAAGAAAGAAATAAGCAAAAGTGATAGTTTTTAAGAGAAAACTTTCATCAAAACTTAAAACAAACATTTCTAATAAAGTAGCACCAATAATGTTGTAATAATTTTTTTTACTGTAGGGTGTACTACTGCAACACACATTTCTACAGTCTATTCATTTTTTTAATAGAGGGTTTTAGGATTTAGGGTAATCTTAATGTACTGTACTTGCATCATAAATCTGTATTCATAAGGATGTATTTTATTTACAGAAAACTCAATGGCAACCTATGATGATATATTATGTAGAAGTAAACCATCAAAGAGTAACTGATATTAAAGTATTGGCACGGCAATTTGTTATCTTTGGGGAAAATACAGAGGGTTTGGGAGATCATCAGTTTGTCAGAGATACAAGGGATAATTCATTGAGAGGATTAATCTCACAAAGTCCCTATTTTAAACTATTGCCAGACACATTTCTACAGTCTATTAATTTTTCACTGTACTGGTGTTTTATACTACTTAACTGCATTGTTGTCATGGGAAAATACTTAAACTACTCACAGTTTGACATGGCCTGATGGCTCAGAGCCACAAAAAGTTACTTTTTGGCCACGTACATCTCATATAGATGAAGCTCTGTTGGGGCCACCTATGGTCAGACTTTTACTTTTTAAATGCATGTGATTTCAATTAATTTTAATGTATTTGCGTCATAAATCTGTATAGGAATGATTCGTTGATTTACGTTTTAGAAAAAGGTCCACACTTGGTTTATATGGAATGACAGGGGTCCACTGTTGGTTGGTGCATAATGATACAAGTGCCCACTTAGTTAGCATGGAGTGAAATACACACTCCATCATGTATGAATAAGAAAGAAATAAGCATAAGTGATCATCCGTAAGAGAAATTTTTCATCAAAACTGAACACAAACATTTCTAATAAAGTAGCACCAATAATGTTGTAATTATTTTTTAAATGTAGGGTGTACTACTGCAACACACATTTCTACAGTCTATTCATTTTTTAATAGAGGGTTTTAGGATTTAGGGTAATCTTAATGTACTTGCATCATAAATCTGTATTCATAGGGATGTATTTTATTTACTGTTTTATATTACAGAAAACTCAATGGCAACCTATGATGATATATTATGTAGAAATAAACCATCAAAGAGTAACTGATATTCAAGTATTGGCACGGCAATTTGTTATCTTTGGGGAAAATACAGAGGGTTTGGGAGATCATCAGTTTGTCAGAGATAGAAGGGATAATTCATTGAGAGGATTAATCTCACAAAGTCCCTATGTTAAACTATTGCCAGACACATTTCTACAGTCTATTAATTTTTCACTGTACTGGTGTTTTATACTACTTAACAGCATTGGTGTCATGGGAAAATACTTAAACTACTCACAGTTTGACATGGCCTGATGGCTCAGAGCCACAAAAAGTTACTTTTTGGCCACGTACATCTCATATAGATGAAGCTCTGTTGGGGCCACCTATGGTCAGACTTTTACTTTTTAAATACATGTGAATTCAATTAATTTTAATGTATTTGCGTCATAAATCTGTATAGGAATTATTCGTTGATTTACGTTTTAGAAAAAGGTCCACACTTGGTTTATATGGTTAGCATGGAGTGAAATACACACTCCACACAGACACACAAACACATGCAAACACACATATTTCAACTTAAGTAGCACTGGTAAAGTTGTAATTGTAGTTTTGTTTTTAAACAT
The DNA here is from genome assembly GCF_045865225.1 of Trachurus japonicus. Classification (NCBI taxonomy): domain Eukaryota; kingdom Metazoa; phylum Chordata; class Actinopteri; order Carangiformes; family Carangidae; genus Trachurus; species Trachurus japonicus. The sequence continues at coordinate 2,712,995 of NC_140916.1, forward strand.
GGGGTTAGGGTTAGTTACTGTGAAAACTCAATGGCAACCTATCATGATACTTAAGGGAATATTTCAGTTATTGACATTCATGGATCAACAATAAAACATGTATGGGAAAATAAAAGAGGAGCTGGGGGGTCATCAGTTTGTCTGAGATACAAGGGATAATTCTTCTAGAGGATGGATTAACCTCAAAAGCTCAAAACTTTCATCAAAACTTAATACAAACATTTATAATGAAGTAGCAACGGTAATGTTGTGTTTTTTTATGTAGGGTGTACTGTGAAAACTCAATGGCAACCTACGATGATATATTATGTACAAGTAAACCATCAAAGAGGTACTGATATACGACAATTTGATATGGGAAAATACAGAGGGAATGGGGGATCATCAGTTTGTCAGAGATACAAGGGATAATTCATTGAGAGGATCCCTATGTTAAACTATTGCCACACACATTCACACAGTCAAAATGTTTTTAAACTGCCACGACCACGAGAAAGCCATCCATGTGTTGCAGTAATCAGTTCTAGATTGGACTATTGCAATGCACTTTATGTTGGCGTCTCCCAGTCTTCGCTCAGTCGCCTCCAACTTGTCCAAAACGCTGCTGCCTGTCTTTTAACTAACACTAATAGACATGAGCACATTACTCCTGTTCTTAACTCCCTTCACTGGTTCTCTGTCCCTTACAGAATTGATTTTAAACTTTTAATGTTTGTTTTTAAAGCACTTAACGGCCTGGCCCCACTGTATTTATCTGAGCTACTTTATTAGAAATGTTTGTGTTAAGTTTTGATGAAAAATTTCTCTTAAGGATGATCACTTTTGCTTATTTCTTTCTTATTCATACATGATGGAGTGTGCATTTCACTCCACGTACTTATATTCAAAACAGACTGACTGAAACATGGGTACATGCAATATACAGTCACAGAGCATTTTTATGAGCTACCATTCTCTGCCAGAAATGTTGTCTGGGAACAACATCTTACTTAACATGGCACAAGAAATTAGGATTCATCATATTGTCAGAGATACAAGAGATAAGGCATTGTGTGGATGGAATAACCCCAAATAGCTCAATGTTGAACTGCTGCAACACAACTAAAAAAAGTTAACAGTGGTGTGGACCGTGTCTGAGGAATATAGTTCTTGCTGTGTCCTAATTGTCCTTTACAAGGCTTTGTAAGGCTTTGCATGTGTTTTTATATTTATGCGTTCCTTTGTTCCCCTTGATTTTCTAAATACCTTTTAATGAGTAGTTTAACAGGGGGGTTTTTGGGGTTATTCCGTCCACACACTGACATATTCCCTGTATCCATGACAATCTGATGAATCCTAATTTCTTATTCCAAGTTAATTGTTGTTCTCAGACAGCATTACTACTAGCAGACAACAGTGGCTCATATAAAGGCCCTGTCACAGAATATTATAACAGGTAATTACACACCTTCACAAAACTCATCAAAGAACTGACAATTCTTTAGACAAAATGGAATATTGCTGGTACACCCACTCTTTACAGTTGCCACAGAAGTTGAGTCACCAAAGGCCATAGGTGCGTATGTAGCACATGGCCAACCTAAGACCTGGGACGGTCTGATTTGGATATAAGATATTGGCTGAAAGAAGGTAGAAACTCTGAAGCCCAACCTGAAAATACCTAACGACCATCGTCAGCTACGACAAACCATCCCCCACACTGCCCACACTCAAGGACTGACACAGGTCATCTGGCACTCACTCCGCTCTCACTCCATTCACTCACTTCTCAGATCCCAGTTCAACAACTCTACCTTAAAGTTAGGATCTGTGAAATACATGAGTGCTGTTGACTTAACTACTTCAATGTAGAGGAATGTTTTGTGCCCACATAGACTGAAACCCCATTAAAAATGTTCAACTCTACTTAGAAAACTGTGTGTAAATGTAATGAAGTCGCATTGCTTACTTCAACATGCACAAGGTTATACCTAGATAATAAGGAATATACACACTTGTGTTTAGCTGGGTACTGAAACGAAAGAAAATCATTAGGAAACAACCAAAATAGATAACAAATTAATTACTTAAAAATATAAATAAATTAGATAACGTTTTACCATCTTCTGAACACAATTAATTGAATTTGTTTATAATTCACTTCAGATGCTATGAATAAGGTAATATGGGATTGTTGAATGTACAATCCACACATCCTGAAAGCAACCAGACCCATTTCTGCTGAGCACCAGTGTGAACTGAATACAGCTTTTATTGTGTACTTCCCACTTAATGTAAACTCTCTGATCCTGTGCCAATCCTGTACCTTTTGACAACTTTAAATTAGGTTTCAATTTATACACCAATTTCATCTATAGATGTGTATGACTATGTGATACAGTGTGTAATATACTAGTGTGTAAAAAAAACACAAATTTAGTTTTAGTTTTCATTTTTGTTGTGGACCAAAAATATTCAGACAGGTATACATGAACTCCAGTAGAGCTAATAGTTTGGTAAGTAAAAATGTGTGTTGCAGTAGTTCAACAGTGGGTATTTTGGAGTTATTCCATCCACTATAGCTGATTTATCCCCTGTATCTCTGGAAATCTGATTATACCTAATTTCAGACAACATTTCTACTGGCACACAATGGTAGACCATATAAAGGCTGACAAAATATTATACTGATCACAAGGCATCACACACCTTTACAAAACTCATCAAAGACTTGACAGGGTGGATTATTGCTGGGACACCCACTCTTTACAGTTGCCACAGAAGTCCATAGGTGTGTAGCACATGGCCAACCTAGGACTGGGGAATTCCATTGTCTGTTAGTCTGATTTGGATATAAGATCTTGGCTGAAGGATGTTAGTCTTTTCCAGGTTGCCCTTCAGAGTTGCTAACGACCATCGTCAGCTACAAGAAACCATCCCCCACACTGCTGACAGTCAAGGACTGACACAAGTCGTCTGGCACAGATTTAAAGCCCTCACTCACTTCTCAGAAGCCAGTTCCACATTTAGAGTGGAGAGTGGAGGTAAGCCTACCACACACATAAAGATAATCGGGCTGATTTTGCCCCGATTTTCCCCCTCCGACCAAAGACAAAAATCAGCCGATTATCCTAAAGTCTTAAGATTATTTTATGAGATTCTCTTGTAGTGTGTGGTATGTTAAGAGTCAAAATTCTCACAACAATCGCCTCGGAAAACGTTCGGCGCCGATAATCGTAAATATTAAACATGTTCAATATTTCCGAATCAAAAGTCATCTTGCGTGTGGAAAGCCGGTGTTGTGCTGAGAAGTGCCTGCTTGCCAAGCTCTGCATGCTGCTCGCGGCAAGCCACTTCTCGACACAACACCGGCAATCCCACAGAGAGCCACGGTGCAGCCCTGGCAATACATGAGGTTCACACAGAGATTCACGCATACACGGGAGATTTCCTGATAGCCGATAGCAAAGACGGTAGCGATCATAGCCAGCAACAGCCGGCAATAGAGCAACCATGTTTAAACGATCATGTGGCCGCCGCTCACAGCCGCTTTACTGCTCGGCGTCTGAAGCCACAGACACACAGACACACACAGATGGTATCGTTGTAAAGGCTGAAGTGTCCCGCTTTCATTTTAAAAAAATGACATCGCTCTCATTGTCCATTCCGGAAATAGACCGAAAGAGTAGCTACAACAATTCGGATCTCTTTCTGAGTTTTCTGACCGGAGGGTCAAGATTCTGAAAAATCTTAATGTGTGTGGTGCGCTGTGTTTGGAATATCACAGCACACCACACACAATACGATCAAAACTGTTCAATCACAGATTTTTTATCTTCATGTGTGGGGTCTTTCACAGATAAAAAAATTGGTTGAAATTTAGAGAATCTTTATGTGTGTACCAGGTTTTAGGATCTGTGAAATACATGAGTGTTGATGACTTCACTACTTCAATGTAGAGGAATGCTTTTGTGTCCACATCATAGACTGAAGTCTATGGGTGGGAATTGAGAACCGGTTCCTCTTCAGAACTGGTTCCCACGTGATCATTTCCTTGGGATTGTGTGCGTGCATGCTTAATGATTCCGCTAATCAATTTTGCTTTTTCCTTTGCAAATGTGCATGTTTCTAACCCAAACAACACATGCCGTGTTCAGGTCAGAACGAAGGCAAACACGGCGTCGAGACAGAAGCGCTCTAAAGTGTCGGGGTAGATGTGATGTGACAAAAAATATTCAGATTTATAAAACACTGCATACACACACTTGCAAGTAAAGTGCCTACAAGGCACATACATACTGTAGATATTAAGGAATACACACTTGTGTTTAGCTGGGTACTAAAACATCAAAAAATCATTAGGAAGCAACCCAAATGTGTAACAAATTAATCACTGAATCAGATTGCCATTCTACTATTTGTTTTCAAAATAAATTTGATTAGAATTAGATTTATTGTGTACCTCCCACTTTACTCATTGAGTGCCATTGACGTACATATACGTCAAACGCAGTTTTCTGCGGCTGGTAAATGGGGACGCTGTCGCCCACACTGTGAGTAATTTTGGGGATTCTGGGATGTGTAGAACGAATGAGACTGTAGATCAGAGCAAGAAGTGAAGAAGAAGGAGAAGACGAGTGCGATCGCTACGGAGATAAAAAAGTTGGAAAAGTTTCTATTTCTTGAGAAAAACGACGGGCAGAGCCTGGAACAAGTGTAACGTGGAGCTGTGATGAAAAATTTCTCTTACGGATGATCACTTTTGCTTATTTCTTTCTTATTCATACATGATGGAGTGTGTATTTCACTTCATGCTAACTAAGTGGGCACTTGTATCATTATGCACCAACCAACAGTGGACCCCTGTCATTCTATATAAACCAAGTGTGGACCTTTTTTTTCTGCAATGCAAAACAATAAGTAAAATGCATCCCTATTAATATAGATTTAGAATGCAAGTACATTAAAATTGATTGAAACCATGTGCTGTTAAAAAGTAGAAGAGTGACAATAGGTGGCCACCACAGAGCTTCATCTATATGGGACATTAGGTGACTACAGAATAACACTTTGTGGCTCTGGGCCATCAGACCATGTTGAATCCTGAGTTTAGTTATTTAAAGTAGTTTTCCCATGACAACAATGCAGTCAAGGAGTATGAAACTTCATTAAGTCAAAAACTTGACAGACTGTAGAAAGGTGTGTTGCAGGGGTATATCACATTACTTAGTGAGGTTAATCCATCCTCTAGAAGAATTATCCCTTGTATCTCAGACAAACTGATGACCACCCAGCGCCTCCTTTATTTTCCCATACATGTTTTATTGTTGAGCCATAAATGTCAGTAACTGAAATATTCACTTAAGTATCTTGATAGGTTGCCATTGAATTTTCACAGTACATCCCATGTTTTAAAAAAACTACAATGAAAACTTTACCAGTGCTACTTTAGTTTAAATATGTGTGTTTGCATGTGTTTGTGCGTGTGTGTTGTGTGTATTAATAGTTACAAATGTTTGTATTAAATTTAGATTAAAAATGTATCTTAAAGGGACAATATGTGACATTTACCCCCATCTAGCGGTGCGGTTGCATGTCGGCACGTATTCTTGCTGTTGCGTTTACGTAAACTCGGGCAGAAGTCAGAAAAACAACACAAGCTGCATGTATCAGGATAAACAAGCCTCTATGTAAACAAACGGTCCGCCAGCACGAGGCAAAACAATACAGGCGTGACAATATGTTGTCATGGCGATGTCGTATTGTTTACCTGACCCACGTTTTACCGGCTTTCTCTCGTCGAGTAAAATAACATCCAGTCGGTTTGCCGACGGCGTCACTCAGGTGTCTGACTGCACCTGAAGGCAACACCAGTGCCTCCGTCCTTCCTCACACTAGCTACACGGTGGTGACAGTTTTAACAGGCGCTGTCTGGAAAACTTTCTCCCCGAGCCGAGAAGCTCCGGCGGCCCGAGTTTGTGGTTACTTACAGCCACGGTGACGCTGAACGTAAAACATGGCGATTCAACATGGCAGAGAAGGTTCGGTGAACCCCCCCCTGTATGTTTGTAACGACTTGTAACATCTCATTCTAAGGTACGAGAAAGCGCTCGTTTGTATGCGGGCGCGATTCCACTTCAGTGAAATACGTATTTATGAAAGCGATATTTGATTTTTGTCAATAAAAAGCCAATAAAGTCCCATACTGTCCCTTTAAAACTTAGCAATTTCTCTCATTTCTGCTTATCCACCCATGCTGGAGTGTGTATGTCGCTCCGTGCTATCTCAGTGGGAGCTTGTGTCATTATGCACCAACCAACAGTGGACCCCTGTCATTCCATATAAACCAAGTGTGGACCTTTTTCTGTAATGTAAAACAGTAAATAAAATACATCCTCATAAATACAGATTCATGATGCAAGTACATAAAATGTGACCTAAAACCCTGAGTTTTAATTCAAATATTTTTCCTATAACAACAATGCAGTCAAGGAGTATAAAACTCTTGTAGGGGAAAAATTAATAGACTGTAGAAATGTGTGTTGCAGTAGTGCACCCTACATTTAAAAATAATTACAACATTATTGGTGCTACTTTATTAGAAATGTTTGTGTTCAGTTTTGATGAAAAATTTCTCTTACGGATGATCACTTTTGCTTATTTCGTTCTTATTCATACATGATGGAGTGTGTATTTCACTCCATGCTAACTAAGTGGGAACCTGTGTCATTATGCACCAACCAACAGTGGACCCCTGTCATTCCATATAAACCAAGTGTGGACCTTTTTCTGTAATGTAAAACAGTAAATAAAATACATCCTCATAAATACAGATTCATGATGGAAGTACATTAAATGTGACCTAAAACCCTGAGTTTTAATTCAAATATTTTTCCTATAACAACAATGCAGTCAAGGAATATAAAACTCTTGTAGGGGAAAAATTAATAGACTGTAGATATGTGTGTTGCAGTAGTACACTCAACATTTAAAAATAA
>NC_140916.1:2722471-2774917 GCF_045865225.1 Trachurus japonicus
AGTTGCTATCAAAGCAGCAGCTTCCTCCTCCTTCTCCTCCTTCTCGGGGCTCGGGGCCTGTTTCTCTGTTTCTCAGTGCGATGGGGCTCCGGGGTGAAAACTAACAATCTTTCTCGCTTTCTTTTTTTTTTTTTGCTTTCACTGTAAATGTCAAGAACGAGAGAGCGACGAGGAGGAGGAGGAGGAGGGGAAAAAGAAAAAAAAAAACTTCTCAGAGAAGCAGAAAGAGAGATAGAAAGCAGGACAACAGTGTGAAAGATGAACACGACGGCGGCATCGCCAAGAGTCGTCGTGTTTTTTTATTTCCCCTCTATCAAACGGCACGAAGGAGAAGAAGCAAAAAGAGGAAAAAGAGGAGAGAGAGAGCGAGAGAATAAGAAATTAAGGCATCTTATATTCTCCAGGATTGTTTTTTTTTTTTTTTGCTTTTTCTAATCTGCGATGCAAAAGAATTAAAGCGTGGAGCCGAGCTGTTATCTCTTGCACGCAGCATGAGAAGGAGAGAGAGAGAATAGGCGAGAGCTGAATAATGAATCAAACACACTCCAAAGCCTTTTTTTTTTTTTTTTTTACATTTCCTATACTTCACCTTAAATATTGAGAGGCCTACTTCTTCTCAGCCCACTGCTGCTTTCAGGCAAACAAGAAGAAGAAGAAGAGGAAGAAGAAGTGGAAACTTTCAAGAATCAGGGGCATGAAGGACGGAGAGTTTCTCCATCCTCCGTTTGTTTCCCTTCTCCCTTTTTTTTTTTCTCTGGGACTCTGACTGATGCTGTGTTGCCCCTTCCCGCTCTCCCCCCGCTGACATTTTGCAAAATGCGCGACCGAACGACTGATCTAAGCAGCTGGACGGCTGCTGATGCATGCTGGGAAGTCTCAGCAGGAGGGAGGAGGGAGGGAGGGAAGGAAGGAGAGAAGGAGGAGGAGGAGACATGAGGAGGTTAATGAAGCGTCCTGTGTTTACATCACAGACCGTAAACAAACATGGACGCCGCTCACTGGTTTCTGAAGAGCGTCCTGCTGCTCGGCCGTCGTCACCGCCTGACTCCGCCCACTAAAGTCCCAGCTAATCCAAATATGGGCAAAGAGGCGGAGCTAAGACTTTTTGTACCGACCTGTCACTCAAAGAGGCCACACCCCCAATTATACATCACTTTTGTCAGTGCAAAACAGTCGTACTGGTTTGAAACTACAACAAACAGTTTTTAAACCTGTATTAAATCATATACAGCCTACCGTATACCCTAAATTCTCAATTTACATTATATTTCTTACTTTAGAACAATAATTACAACTATTTTGACAATAAAACTTAACTTTAAAGAAGTACAGTAGTCGACTGACTGACCTTATTTGGAATAACGCCATGTCATTTTCTATAATTCACTCACTTAAAGATGGTTATAAACTGATATCTTATCCTAAAACCTGCCGGGAAATTCATAAAGCTCATCACAAAAGACAAATAACAGATCAACAGACACACTTCCAAATTCATCCAAATGAGCACAATCTAACACACAATAAAGACAGCACAGGGACATATCATAAAAAAAAAAGTTTGAATAAATTAAAGTGCAGATGCAAAGTTTAAAATGAAATAAACTTAATTGTAAAATCATGCATGTGTGAGTGGATGCGGATGACAGTGTGTGGGTGGATGTGGCCTGAGTTCATTCATTAATAACAATAAATATTCTTAACGTAACGTTGGTTCACTTCATGATGAAGACGTCCATGTCCTCCAGTTTGAGAGGTTTGACATGTGACATCTTTCTGTATCAGGCTGTAAACATGTTTATCTCATTTTAACATGGGAGTCTATGGAGACTGACTCACTGTTGGAGACTCGCTCTAGTGGCCAGGAGAGGAACTGCAGGACGACTGTTTGACCTTTCTGGAGAGGAGTTTTGTCTTTATAAAGACATCATTAAGAGTTATAAGATTCTGAAGACAAAGTGAAAGTTGATTTGAACGATGCAGATGTGTGCAGCTGTTGATTACAGTCGTGTGGACGACGCTGATGCTGCTGCTTTGAAAAACAAAAACACAGACAGACACGGAGCTTGTTCCTCACATTTCCTCCACTGAAGCCGTGTGATGTTCACATTGATTGAAATATTCAAGACTCCGTCTGGTTTTCTCATGCTGCACCAAATGGAAATATTTTTCTTCATTTCTTAAGCATCGTTTTAGAAGTTTGAAGATTTGAAGAGTCACTATCTTAAAGTTCTTTTGCCACAGAAAATGGATCCACTGTGTAAAAAAAAAAAAAAGAAAAGAGAGAAAAGTGTAGCAGCAGTTCGGCACAGTGAAATGAATTCAGATTTGTTTACTGCAATATTCATCCTGACATATTTAGAAACTCTTCCTCACTCTCTCACCACTGGAGACGATTTGCATTTTTGCCCACACGAGTTTGTGTTCTGTGAAAAAAGAAAAAAAAAAACTGTGAATTTAATCAAGTTTCCTGTATTTTGATGAGAGATTCAAACACTGAGGTCACGAGAGTCTCCAACACACTGCAACATAAACCCACAAACTCCTATTTCTGTAGATATGCTGCGACACATAAGCAGACGTTGCATTAGACGTTCATTATTTTTAACCACCCCCCCCTCCCTTCAAAACATAATATTACCAGTCATTTTCATGTCTAAAAATAATGAGATAATGATCCTGTTTAGTAGCACTTACATGTATTTACAAGTGGTATTTATGTCGACACCACAGGAGGCAAGTGAATGATTTTTAATTGTCAAGAAGCTGAAACACTGCAGCTGCTGCGGCTCGACAGGGAAATATTAATGATGCAGCTCTACAGAATTAGACACTTACAATTAAAATATAAATAAATAAACTAATGGACAAAAGATAGCTTCAACTAAACTGACCTGGGTCGCTGCTGGTGGCGATGACATCACAGGATCATTATCGTTGTTCATTCGTTCTTACTAGATCGCGACTTGCTGCTAATCTGAGCAGAGCTTTGGAGACAAACCAATCAGCATACGTAGATGATGAGGACAGGACGCCAATATGTCGGGAACAGTTCTTTGGTGTGAAACCAGAACCAACCGGACCAGACGGAGACGACGGAGCAGAAACACCGGGTGTGAAAACGCCCAATGACGTCATCCGTTCACGAAAAGTACTGCTCCGCTCTGATCCGTCAAAATGACAGATCATTGTGATTAAGAGTCGGTTTATTTCTCATAAGAATAAAAACTCAACAAGCTAAAGCAGCAGTAAAAAATAACAAACCTCCTCTGTGTCTCCTCGTGTTGTCGCTGCCTCACTGATCTGATCTCAGTGTAATTACTCTGGAGGCCGTTTACTGACACTAAATACATTGACTACATTAGTGTATTTTCAAGCAGAAACAGTTTTCACATGGGATCCACTGTAGTCACGTGTCGAATAAGACGAAGAAGCTGCTTCTGTCTTCTCAGCTCCTGCACAGGGGGAGGAGAAAAAATAAGAGAAACTTGTACAAGTTTGAAGAAATGCTCTGCAGCAGAGCTCCACTCCCACAGCCGGCGATGAGTCGGCCTGAGTTTAAGGTTAATAAAAATAAATCTGGCAGGTTGAGCGTGAGGCTAAATGCCTCGTCGAGACAGATGTGTCTTTTCGCGGCGGCGCTCAGCGGCTCCGCGGGCGATTCCCAGTGAAAAACTGTGAACTTAATGGCGCTGCCTGGTTGAATAATGGCTGAGGACGGTGTGTGGAGGGGCCGTGGATGCAGTGGGACCTCGCCGCTGCTGCTGTTTAACATATGGCTAGGTGCTAATGGAGCCCTCCAGTCGCTTCTGTCTCTATTGTTAAGTGGCAGCGGTGAACTTCCTGCAGCAGCAGCAGCAGCAGCAGCAGCAGCAGCAGCAGCGACCTGAGACTTCACAGCTTCCCGGAGAAGATAATCTGATGTTAATTACCATGGGCTGCCAATAAATCACTCACAATCATGTCATAAACATGAAGGGGCCCTTCATGCATCATTATGGCTTCACAGAGATGAGCGAGCACGAGCCTTTCGCCACGACACCCGCCGCTTTGCATAAAAGTCCCTTCATTATCCCGCCCCCATCATTTTGCTCACATGACAGCGAGCGCTCCTCTACAGCCGCCGCCGCCGCCGCCTCTTTCTTCACATTTAACTCAACGTCACCGGTGTGAAATTACGACGCGCCTCCCGACTCGGCTCCATAAAGCAGCGTTAATGCGAGCGCGAGGACAGAGGCTGCAGGTAATTATAGACTTTTCAGCTCTTCATTATAATCGATTGCTTAATCGATGCGTTTAGGAACATTTTATAAAGTGATTAATTCAATTTGCATTTAAATGATCCATCCATCCGCTGCACTTTTCTATACGTATATAGTATATATATGTATCCTCTTCAGGCTGCTCAGGGTCGCAGGATGGAGCCTGTCCTCCCAGCATGCACTGGGGAGTGAGAGGCTGTCAGTCAGTCAGTCAGTCGGCTCTGAAAGAGAGCAGAGATTGACAGGTGCTGGTTTCAAAGAGGTAAATGTGAAATCACCAGGGCGTCCGTGTGACTCAGCCGAGCAGCGACTGTGTTTAGTTTTCTTTCTTTTTTTTTTTTACTTTTTTTGCTGCGTCATTAAACACAGAAAAACAAGAAGCTGCAGAAGTTTTACACCTCTGCTGCTGTGATGGAGAGAGAGATGAGAACAGAGCGTCTTCACTTTCTCAATCTGCTGAACGTTATCGATTAAATGAGTCCAGAACCAGAACAGAGCAGAACAGACCGGACCACTTTGTCCCGCTGGTCGACCGCCATCAGTCCTGATCCTCACCGGTCTGAACCGGACGGAGGTTGACGGTGATGACGGGAGCAGCTGCACTGTGCTGCACTGTTAAACCTGTAAATATGTTGATGGTAGTATTTATATGGTTGTATGTGTGTGTGTAAGGTGATCTATCTTGAGTCCAGGTCGTTTTGACGGCGTGTCATTAGTAGCAGTAGCTGCTCAAATGGGCACAGTGATTTGTACAGTTCTTGTTTGTCATTTGTTTGCATTGCAACTTTACTGCAACTGTGCACATGTGTTGCTCAGTCACACAGCAGCAACATTATCATTGATAAACCTTAGACTGACTGACACACCAGCATTTTTTCCATGAATTATTGGTATATTATTTCATCAGTTGGCATATAGCTGCTTTTTGCAAATAATTAAATCCCACTTATTGTTGGCATGGGAGCTATATGTTTTATATTCTGTTATAACTTCATATCATGCGTGAATCATCAATTAGAAAGTAGTTATTTCCAACTCCAAATGGAATTGCCCTTTAACGGATTAATAAAGTTGTCTTGAGAGTTAGTAAAGTAGTTTAACGTCCAAACTAGATTTCTGTGTTGCAAAGTTTTGCCATAGTTCAACTTCTTCCTCTGTGGAGTTGCCATTAGTTTGTGAAGGTTTTGTTGTAGCTTCCTTACTATTGTTTTTAGCTTTTTCCATAGTTTTCTATATGACACATTTGAAAGCTCCAGAAAAAATTAAGCAGATAATTGAACGGTGATGCAGCCCATGTGGATGTGTAGTATGAAAAGTATGAATGTGCTATTTCCTGATATTTAGAGCCATATAGGACTCAGCAGCACATAACTAATATAATAAATTCATATTCAACTTGGAAACTTCACAGTTGGTTAAAACCCCAAATAAACTCTGAGCTAAAATATTCAACAACAATAACAGTTTCATAATGACAGAATTTTCTGCTTCTTCCTGTTTTATTTCTTCTAATTGCGCCTGTGGTCTGGACTCAGGGGAGCGGCCGGGCGACACAAAGGTCAAATGAAAATTGCAAAATAAAATAAAAGATATTTCTCCCCCCTGCCCTCCCTCCTCCCCCTCCTGTAAATCTCCATATCTAACGAGCGTGGAGGTGACTCTAACGACCTGGCTCCGGTCGGCGCCAGCCAATTAGAGCGGCCGAGGAAGACGACGAGCAGCACAGCAGCATCTGAAGCTCCCACTGTTCTCTCTGTCTGAACATCTGGTTTGAATCTGTGTCCGCCTGTTGTAATGTTGACCGAGCTGACGGGTCTATTAAGAGGCAGCGTGTGTGTGTGTGTCTAGTGTGTGTGTGTGTGTGTGTGTGTGTGTGTGTGTGTTTAAGCTAATGCAGGAAATGACACGGCAGCAGCAGCAGGTACAAGCTGATCCCAGAGCAGCCGTCCAAACCCATCAAACGCTACCTGAACTAACCGTGAACAGACTCGTGTTCAGGGACTCGATCTGCTGCTGCTGCCACTGATGATGATGATGATGGTGATGATGATGAGAACCAGTGACTTCCAACATGGCTGCCAGAGGGCGAGCTGTTAAACACGCCTGAGAAAGAAGCTGTGCACAGTTTGGCGACGAAGCATCAAGTTTATGTTCCAGTTAAATTTTCTTTGGGTAGAGTGTTTTTTTTTTTTTTTTTGTGCTGAGTTTCATTTCGATTGATTTTCATCCCTCCAGCAGTTTCTACTTTGTTTTACAGCTGTTTGAGCCGGTTTTATGGAACCGTAACAGAGTTTTTAAGTTGCAATAAGTTCATCAGATGATCAGGGTGTGGATTCTGGGATAGGACCAACAGAGCTGTGGGTCCCTGTGTTTTCAGCTTCAGGGATATATGTGACAACTAGCTTGCTAGCAGCAACTTGAGTAATTTGATCCACTTTATCTTGAAATAAAAATTTGTTTTTCCACCTCAGCTCAAATAGAGTTCAGAGAGATGATATTACAGAGTCAATACCAAGTGACAGACACATTCGATTAAGTTCTGCTACAAAAAATAGCATTATCAGCTGTTTGCGTACTTGTACCAAAAGCGTTATTGCTTGTGTTGTTGTGACACAAGCTTTAGTCGCTTTTGTGCTTAAAGTAAGTGCTGTAAGCTACTGGCATTAACACAGGGTTGCCAACTCTCACGCATCTGGCGTGTGTCACACGCTTTTAGGTCCTGTCTCACGCTCTCACGCCACTCAAACAATTCTCACGCCAAAATCAAGCGATTCGGCAAAAAAAAAAAATTAAAGCAAGCTTTGGCACTCATCAATAGGCTCTCTGATTGGTGTGCGTGATGCTTATCCGCGTGTCGATTGGACGGCTGCTCAAGCCTGTGATCACAGCCATAGACTGTAGATCACAGCACAGTAGGACGGGGAGTTATCGATCCGCGACCCCCCACCCCACCTCCCCCACCAACAGCGGCACGGTGCTGAAGCCTGGACCCGACTTGGTCCGAATCCGATGGTCAAAAAAAAGAGGGAGAGAGTGAAGCCCGAGACACAACCTGACCTGACCGAGTTATGTTTTCGGACTGAACGCGGCTCGAACTGACGCCTGCGGTCGGGCTGGTTGGGCCAGTCCGTTGAAAACTATAAAATCAAGATGCAGACTGGGTAGCACAAAAGTACAGCCAGGCAGCTCAGTCCAGAGAGCAGAGGAGAGAGAGACAGCGCAGCAACAGGTGTGTGTGTGCGTGTGTGTGTGCGTGTGTGTGTGTGTGTGTGTACGTCTGTGTGTACGTGTGTGCGCAACTGCGCATGCATGCACGTGGGCCATACCTGCAAACTCCGAATGGGTATGTAGAATGTTTATTACAGAAGAGAAACACACATTTCAGGACCTGACTTGTATCATCAGGCTGTAGTAGAAGACTGAACAGGACATGTCTGTTCTGTCCTTTCATTAATAGGCTCAATAGGCTGGAGGCCAAAAGCCACAGCTCCCCACTAGACCAGTTTCATACACTCCAGCCATACAATGATAGGAACCACAGATCTGCTTTTTTCCCTCTTATCTGAAGCAAATGTTGTGTTTTCCCTTTATTTTCTTCTCAGAGTACACCAAAATGCTTCAAATACATGTTAAAATCACAATTTTTTCCTGGGGGGGTGCCCACAGACCCCCCTAGAGGGATATATTTTGTCACCTATTACACCTCTAGCCTACTCAGTTTGCAGGTATAATGTGTGTGTGTGTGTGTGTGTGTGTGTGTGTGTGTGTGTGTGTGTGTGTGTGTGTGTGTGTGTGTGTGTGTGTGTGTGTGAGAGAGAGAGAGACAGAGAGAAAAACTACAATAAACATAACTATTGTTATTATTATAGACAGCCCCCCCGCCAACAGAATCTCACTCCAGCCCAGGACCAAAAGTTGGCAACCCTGCATTAACAGCCGCTACATAGCATGTTAACAGTTGTTTAATTAAAGCAGAAGTAAGCGGAATGTTTGTGATAATATAAGTCTTAAATAGTTATATTTCCAACAGCAATCACTTATATAGAGTGTTTGGTCTGAAACACGGGTCTGTCAGTCACTCTGCTCTGCTGTAAGCCGAGGAGAAAACTTTCCTTGTATCCTACAACCTTTATCCAATGAGGAGAGAGAACGGCATAAAGGGGCGGTCCTCTCTGTGTGTGCAGCCAAGGGATGCGCGTGAATGTGGTGACGTAGGGACGAGGGCGGGGACTGCTAACTCCATCGGCTCCAAAACGACCAGATCACTTACTTCTGCTTTAACTATCTTGACACATTGTTGTGTTTAAAGGAAGTATCTGTACATTTTGCACGGCTAACTGCTGCACAGCTAAAGTTAGCATTAACAGCTAGCAGTCTTTCAGATTGTGTTCATAAGAAAAAAGGCTATAATAGCTACATTAGCTGAGTATAGCTGCTTCTTTTGGCAGGTAGACTTGGAGCTAGCTGATTAGCATATACTTAAGTAGAAGAAAAGAAGAAATAAAAATAGAAGCTAAACAAAAAGCTGGAGACAGTTTTAATGAGTAAAGTTTGATGGAATTTTGCTGCTAATGCTAAAGGTAGTGGTGCTTTGAGTTAATATGCTAACACCATCATGCAGCATCCTTGCAGATGTCAATCATAGCCCATGTAAATCCATTCACGCTCAGATGCTAATTAGTGCTAAATGACCATTGAAATGTCCAGCGAGCGAAACAGCTGCTACAGTATACGCTACTAGCATGTTGCCACCTCATGTTTAACCCTCAGCAGTTTTATTTGTTGGTGTGTAGGCTAATTACTGGACGTTAGCAACGCTGCGACTTTGAGACTGTTGTTTGTGCAGCAGTGAGGACGACGAAGGTCGAGATTTAATGACTTTTTTACAACAACACGAGACTCAGCTTTTATTCTAATGCTGTTATTATTTCTCGTATTTAGTGATGCAGAGAATCGACTCTCAGTGACACAGAGCTCTTGTTTTCGCCCGAGTGGCTCCTATATCGTTGTTGTTAATTCAGGTTAGTTAGTCGATCATATGAATAAAGAATGGGACCTGGACACAATTTAAGTGAATTAAACTGAAGTAGAAGAAAAGGAAAGACAAAGAGGATTAAAGGAAAAAAAAGACTGAACTTCAGACTTTTGGTTATGTAACTGTGTGAATCTCTCTGCTCTAAACAGAGCTGTAATGAGGCCGTCGCTGCTGCTGCTGCTGCGTCGAAGGGGCGTCAGTGTGATTTACGGTTCAGGCTATACACTACACACACACACACACACACACACACACATAGAGACAGACAATAGAAAATAAAATGTTAAAATGAATCTGCAGCATCCCTCACCCTCTCCTCTGTTGGTCCAAACTTTCTGCTTCATTTGAGCCCAGAGTGCGTCGCATCGCCTCCTCCTCCTCCACCGCCGCTGCCGCCGCCAAAGGAATCATCTGCCACATTGCATTCTGGGTGTAATGTGCCCCGGGGCAGTATTAGATTTAGCCGGTATCAGCCTTATTTGTTCACTTTACTCAGTCGGGTACACACATGGCGTACAGTACAGCGCGGCTCCTCATCTACTTAGCACTCGGCAGATAAGAGCGTTCTTTATCCTGCTTATCTTGCAGAAGATAAAACACACTCGGAGGACGAGTGGAAATGAGATGTGGCGACAAAGCACATCTTTAAAAAGGGGAGGTGTTTCTTCATTTCCAATAATGATGGCCTATATAGAGCGTGAAATGCTTCCAACTCGGTGTGAGAGGAGGGAAACTGTGTTATGTGTATGTGTATGTGTATGTGTGTGTGTGTGTGATAGAGATACATCAGCATCATTTGAGTGTAAAAGGCGTTCGGTCCGAATAAGTGAACGCATCTAAATGAGCGAAGGGAAGGTTATGGAGGGACAAATCTGAATCCTATTTTCTGCATCGCTTCACCCGATCCGAGAGGTGTTGTTGTTGTTGTTGTTGTGTACATGAGTGTGTTTGTGGAGGAGGTGGGAGGGGGGGGTGTGTATGTGATGTGCTCCGACATTCACCGGGCCAAATGTTGGAACAGGAGGAGCGTCGACTTAACGACCACGTTACAAACCACCATACGACCTCTGACAGTCACGTCTGAGTGCAGAGTTTTTCTTTTTTCTTATTCTTTTTTTTCTTCTTCTTCGGCTGCTGACGATGATCTGGTTGCTGATGATGTTTCAGGGCGGCAGAGTCACCGTCTGTCTGGCTGTTGCTGCCGCCGCCGGAAAAAAACTTTCACACCTGAGGACGAGTTATGAATCTGAAACGAGGCGTCGACGAGTCCTGAAAGAAAAAGTGGAACTAGAAGATGACAGCGTCCAAAATTATGAAGTCAGACCTTTCTCAAGTTAGAGGAGGAGCAAGCAGGAGCAGCAGGTGGTGCTTTGGATAAAACCATGTTTGCATTAACATACACATACTTTATATAACATATCGGCCATTTTATTAGGTACACCTGAATTAGAGCTATGATGCAAATCTCCTGTTCCACCTCATCAACTCGCTATTGGACGGGATCAGCAGTTTCTGAAATACTCACCCTTAGCAAAAAGTAGTATACTTGGAGTTAATTTTATTAAGTATGTTTGAGTATAAGTATTGCAAGTATACTATGGACCATGCACTTGTAGCATACTAGAAAAGTATACTGATTTAATACTTCTTCGGACTAAATTGGAACATTTTAAGTTTATAAAATATCCTTTAAATGTCATTCTAAGTTTACAAAAGTACACTTCTGGACACACTTATTAACCACAGCAACCAGCCAAAATAAATAACCCTGCACCACTGCACCAAACAGCACTTTCTTAATGTTATTGTGCAATATCTATTTATTCCTACAGGTTTTATTATGATACTGATTTTTAATAACTGGATGGCTTATTTATTTATTTTTTTCTTGTGTGAGTATACATGCGTGTCATTGAGGTTGTCCTTTTTAGCTTGTTTTAGTCTGTTTTAGCCCTGGAATGGATGTGGCACCACACATTTCGTTGCACTTGTCTGTTGCAATGACAATAAAGGCTCTTTGATTTGATTTGATTTGATTTGACTTCCAAGTATACTGCCTCAGTTTTAGTATAAAATGAGTATACTTGTAGAACCCTTTAATAAACTACTTTTTGCTAAGGGCAGATTAACTTGTCCCACACCACTTTAAACTTCAGCAGATCCTCTTACAGTAAGCCTTATGTCTTCAATGCATTGAGATGCTGCCTTGTGATTGGCCGTTTAAGATATTTGCATTAACAAGCAGTTGACCAGCTGTAGCTACCTAATAAAGTGTCCAGTGAGTGTTCATGGTATTATTAATGTCTTAAATCCAAATGCTGCTTCGATTTTATCTCCCTAAACTCCCCCCGAGTCTCTATAGAATAATAAAAAATAAAAAAACACAGAATCTCAGAGGTCGTTTTAAAGTCAGTATGCAGCCTCTCACTTTTTCACCAACACTTACACTGCAGTGATGTGAAGCTTCGTGACTTCACACACTCTGAATGAGAGTGAAAGAAAAAAGTGCAAGATCAGCAAAAAAAAAAATCTGCACTGTCAATATGCAGACAGCAAGTGTAGCTCCTGAAGGACCCTCCTGAATCTTGATAAATTATCTTTAGAAGTTGAGCTTTAAATGAGTCGTTAGGAAATATGCAACATTGTGATGTCACAACAAAGCACCCGTTCTTCTTCTTCGTCTTTGTGGCCCAACACTACGAATAAAACATATAAGAAGAGGAAATTCAAGAGCTTAAAGCAGAAGTAAGCGATCCGGTGGTTTTGGCTAACTTCCTGTCAGCAGATGGAGTTAGCAGCGCCCGCCCTCGTCCCTACGTCACCACATTCACGCGCATCCCTTGGCTGCACACACAGAGAGGACCGCCCCTTTATGCCGTTCTCTCTCCTCATTGGATAAAGGTTGTAGGATACAAGGAAAGTTTTCTCCTCGGCTTACAGCAGAGCAGAGTGACTGACAGACCCGTGTTTCAGACCAAACACTCTATATAAGTGATTGCTGTCAAAAGATATAACTATTTAAGGCTTATATTAACACAAACATTCCGCTTACTTCTGCTTTAAAGAGAGTCTGAAATATCTGGAGCTGAGTTCAGATTAAGATTCATTAGCTACAGTTTTTAGGATGTTGTTTTGGACATGAACACAAATTAGGATCTTTAATCTTATTAGTTTCCGCCCTCTAGCAGCTGTGTTTTGATTGGCTGTCACTCCTCCTGTCTCTGTCAGTTACGTTGGACAGTCAAGTGTTTGACTTCTCCTGCTGTGTCTCTGGTACCCGAACGCCTCGTGCTCCTCCTCCTCCTCCTCCTCCTCTTCCTCCTGGCTCCTGTCAGGTCTGTCGTCGTTTTTTTGTCTTTTTTTGTTGCTGTTGTTTGTTTGTTTTTGGCAGCGCCTCGGTGACAGAGCGACGGAGTGTGTTGTTGTTATTGACGGTCAGTGAAGATTCAGCAGCTTCCTCCTCTTTTTTATTCTGCCTCTTCTTTCTTCTTCCTCTCCTCCTCGCTGTCGCCGACGTGACAGATCGCTGTGAAGCTCCGTGACAGCGATTTATTTTTACTTTTTTTTTCTTCTCTCTCCCTCTCTCTCTCTCTCTCTCTCTTCCTTGTCTTGTCCCTGTCTGCTGGTAAATATGATGCTTGGCACGAAGCAGTGGTGAACACAGTGATTAAAGGGCCATACCGCAAATCACACACACTTTACATCAGAGCCGTCCAAAGAAGTCTCGCTGTGTTTACTTGGATGAGAGTCTCTGAGTCGGATCCACGCTGATGATGAAGATCTTTCAAACTCTTCACAGTCCATTTATTGAAAACGTTAAATCGTTAAACACATTAATACATGTAAATTGCATGAATTGAAGTGTGAAGAAGATCATTTCCTACGCGGCAGCTCAGACGACACGGGTCTGCTTCACATGCAAGTTTGATGCTTATATAAAGCTGGGAATTAAGTTTTAAATTCATCAACCAGAGAGGAAAAAAAAACCCAAAAACGTCATGTTGATAAACAAGCAACATGCAGGTTTTAAATCTGCCAGCCACAGGGTGTTTCAGAGATTAGACACATCCCATTGAGAAGTTAATTTAAATGTTTTTTTTAAGGTAATATATCCATTCACGTGGCTACGTCTTTTTCGGCTTTATGGAGCTGTTAACTTTACGCCATCAGAACGTGTCGATCAACGAACGATTAGTGAAAGTTCAGTTTTACATTTTTGCAACTTTTTTCCTGTTGTTTTTAATTAAAATAGACAAAAAATGCCCTGAGTGTTGTCTCTCAGGCTGCACACAGGCTTCTCTGCTGCTGCACCTGTAAACATAACCCAGGGCTGAAAAACCCAGTGTGAATGTATAATGTAAAGATAAATAATGTAAAGGCTCCCATAGTGTACAAAGGTGGTTGTTAAATATTAAAGCTCCATACAGTATAAAGGTAGATGTCCATGTGCAGTGTGAAAAACTGAGCCTTAAAACAAGCCGTCAGGACTTCCTGTGACTTTGTGATGTCACTAAACAAGCCCCGCCCCCTCACCATCCAACAACTTGCAGGATTTTGGTTTCTCTCAGTGTTTTATTCTGAAATCTACACTTTTTTTTATCGGATCAGTCAGAAAACAGTCATCTCAGAGCCTCCTGTGGAGTTTTGACAAAACCAAGAATGATGAATTTACATTTCAGAGGATTGAATGAGATTTATAACTTCAGTTAAATTAAATTATACACCAGGTGTTAACACAAATTAACCTCGTGTTTTATTGTTTTAATTCTTTACACGTTAATTTTTTAAATTTTTTTCCCCCTGCAGCGCGAGCAGCAGCAGAATTACATCCTGCCACTCGCACTAGTTCACACGTGTGAAGTAGTAAGTGTACGGTGGCCCGGTCGTGCCAATCCCGCAGGCTAATGTGATGATAAAATTGCTGGAGCGCTGACGGATGTTGATGCTGTGAAACAGTGAGTGTGTTAATGTGCTGATGTGATGTGAGTCATAAACCGCTGCAGTGTGTGTGTGTGTGTGTGTGTGTGTGTTGCCCCTTCACATTCACATAGAGAGAGGAAGAGGACGACAGAGATGTTGTTGCCTCGGCTACAGAGACGACTGTGACCTCTAACCTTGATGCAGCCACGTATACATGGACCTTCTGTTAATATTATTATTAATGTGAACATTTAATCTGTGATATTAAAACAGGTCAGACATGTTTCTATAGAACGAATCTCCTTGTTGTTTACAACTACTTCCGGGTAGAAAACCAGCATGAGAACAATTAGTGACAGACAAGAGTTTCACTATAGGCCATGTCACTATATCGCTGTTTAGACTAATCAGATTTTTGTAAAGTCTATAAAACCAATGATTGGACAAACGGTACTATTTCTGTGTGCACGTTTTTGTAATTAGTCATGGTTACCGTAAATTGGCAGCGCTAACGGTTTCCTGTTTAACTTTAATAACTCAGTGACTCATTAATGGTCCATGAAAAAATATTTTCTCCAGTGGATATCTTAGTTACAACATTATTGAGCTAACTGGAGTAGTTTCATGTCGTGTCAACAACAACGGGAGGGTTTTAACAGTTAACGTCCTGATGTTAGCTGTGCTGCTGGCGTTAGCTTAGCTACCGCCGTTAGCTGTCCCTGTCAGCTGAGCCACTGATGCTTTAGACACTGTGATTCCCCCAAACCGAATAAATACAACACATAGCAACACAAAACACACACACACACAGAAATAGTAGGCTAATGTTTCTTCCATCATTTCAGATTTGTCTAAACGGTGATAGTTGCGTGAAAAACATGATAGCCTAGCTAAACTCTTGTTCATTAGCCTACTACTTTTTTCATTCAAATTTTGTGCTGATTTCCAACAAGAAATAAACAATAAGGCGATTCGTTCTATCCACCTTTTTCCGAACATCAAAAACGTAAGCCGGTTTTGCTCTTCCGGTGGAATTTTATGTTTACGTTTCCATGGTTTCGGTAGTCGCGAAATGAATGGAATTTTCTTTTTTTTTTCAATGAAAATCTGTAAAACGCATGGATCATCACACCAGCTTTGTAACAATGGATATCACACAAATTGACATCGGTGTTAAAAGCCAGCGTTAATAGATCCATGCGTTTACCGCAACTATGACAACGACTGAAAACCATGGAAACGTAAACGTACAATTCCACCGGGGTTTGGAAACTTGTGGATAGGCGAACAAGCAGCACATGATGTCACAGTGATGTCGCTTAGAAACGTTTCACTGATGTTGAATGAACTTATAGAGAAAAGTTTGTAAAGACAAGAAACTTAGTGTGTGTGTGTGTGCGTGTGTGTGTGTGTGTGTGTGTGTGTGTCAGACATATGGTCCCTCTCGCCGGCGCCGCACGATGCATCTAAATGAGCAGCCACACACACACACACACACACAGACACACACACACACACACAGGTAATATACAGCTTCATGTGTGCCCTCCGACCCGTCTGCAGTAGTTTAAACGTAAACAGACTATAAATAGAAATGTGTGTGCGTGTTACTGTGTGTGTGTGTGTGTGTGTGTGTGTGTGTGTGTGTGTGTTATCAGTGCGACCAGCAGCTCTGTAGCACTGATCTATCACATAAGTCACCGAGGCCCTGCTGCCTATTGATCTGGCAACCCTCCTGACACACACACACACACACACACACACACACACACACACTCTCTGTCACGTACAAACACACACACACACACACACACACACACACACACACACACACACACACACACACACTCTCTGTCACGTACAAACACACACACACACACACACACACACTCTCTGTCACGTACAAACACACACACACACACACACACTCTGATCGCCTGCCAACTCGTTCACAGAGCTCCGTCCATACAGATGGTCTGAACTGATGAGGAGGGAGAGAAAGGAGAGAAATAAAGTGGAGTCATCAGCACCAACAATATAACATCCTCCTCCTCCTCCTCCTCCTCTTCCTTCCTTTCTCCTCCTCCGTCTCTTCCTCCTCCTCTCCTCAATCCCCCTCCTCCTTCCTTCCTTCCTTCCTCTTCCTCATCCTTCTCCTTCTCTTTCCTTCTCCTTCCCTCTCCTCTTCCTCTCCTCCTTCTCTTCCTCCTCCTCCTCCTTCCTTCTTCTTCTCCTACTCTTTGTCCTCATTCTTTCTCCTCCTCCTTCATTCTTCTTCCTCCTCATCTTCCTCTCCTCCTCCTCCTTCTCTTCCTCCTCATCCTCCTTCTCCTTGTCCTCCTTCCTTCTTCCTCCTTCTCTTTGCCCTCCTTCCTTCCTTCTCCTCCTTCATTCTTCTCCCTCCTCATCTTCCTCTCCTCCTCCTCTTTCCTTCCTCCTCCTCCTTCTCTTCCTCCTCGTTTCTTCTCCTCCTTCCTTCCTTCCTTCCTTCCTCCTCCTCCTTCTCTTCCTCCTCGTTTCTTCTCCTCCTCCTCCTTCTCTTCCTCCTCATTTCTTCTCCTCCTCCTTCCTTCCTCCTCGTCTTCCTGCATGTCCTCCTCCTTCCTTCCTTTCTCTTCCCTCCTTCTTTCCTCCTCCTCCTTTTCATTCCTTCTCCTCCTCCTCTCCTCTCCTCTCCTCCTTTCTCCTCCTCCTCTCTTGCCCCTGAAACCGTTACATCATCAGTTCAACGATTGTTTATCGACCTTTACTGATCAATACAGAATCTGTTAATCAATCGGTTAATGTTTTAATTTTCTCGTGTTTATATTTATGAACTCATTTATCGCCGTGATTTTTTGCAAAAGCATTTAAGTAAATGAACGTTGTCTCCGAGTCGTCGTGTCCCACGGCAACCTGGGGATGCGGTTGCTAGGAGACGATTGACTGAAGAGAGCGACACATCGTGATGTTTCTCATTTCGTCGCTTATCAGCCGCTAACGACGTTTTAATTAGTCGATCGACATCACGCAGCAGCAGCGGCGGCGGCGTCCTTCACTGTTAACGCTGTCGTGAGTTACAGCGGTCGCCACGGAGACCAACAACGACTGTACATTAGAGTCAATAGAGTCTGAATAGAGGCCAGAGCACACGCACCTTTCTCTCTCTCTCTTTCACTTTTCTGTTTTCATTGTCATATGTCTCCTCTTCTTCCTTTCCTTCAATCCTTCCTTCCCTCCTTCCTTCCTCTCTTGTTTTATTCATCTCTTCACTCCTTGTCTTCTTTGTATCCTCTGTGTTTCTCTTTTTAACCCTCTCACAGTTATAAAAAACCCAGAATATCAAACATCAGACTGAGTGATTGATCAGTTATTGATCTGTTTCAGTGAAGATGACAAAACTGTTTCCTGGATCTGTGTGTGTGTGTGTGTGTGTGTGTGTGTGTGTGTGTGTGTGTGTGTGTGTGTGTGTGTGTTTATCCACTTTGCACTGGATGATCAATCAAGTTTGTATTGATTCAGACTGATAGATTTGTCGGTCTGCTGGTTATTGCCCCTGACGTTGTTGTCAGTGTCCATTACCGTTCCCATCATATTCTCCAGGTGACGTTCTGGGTCTGTGTGATGGTTTTTCTTGGAGACCGTTTGTTCCTCCGGTAAAATAAAATCTGACCCCACAGGTCGCCACCGTCTGTACGAGCAGCTTTATTACGACCCACTGTTTGGTTTTATGGTTAAAGAAACAAAACTCCATAGGCCGCAGGAAATATGACAGGAGTAAAGGAGAAAGTTGTGGATGATACAAGTTTATGTTAAGAGAAAGAGGAGGAGAAAGAAAAACAGATTTTGTGCTTCGATCTAACGAAACACTTTAAACACACTTTAATATTTTACATTTTAAACGAGCTCTCACCAAAGAGGAACGATGAAAAGTCGATCCTCAACCATCATTATAATGCTCCCCAGTGTCTCCAGCAGCGGTTTCATCTTGTTCTTCCACTATTTGAGTTTCTTTCTTTCCCATATTTTATCCACATTGTCTCTTGGTCGCTTCTACGACTGATTCTGTCTGGGCTTGTTTCCTGTTTGACCATCGTTTCCATGGAGACAAACAGATCAAAATACTTGGTTTGATTCCATCGGAGGCTGAAGAACATCTCTTAATTTGATACCTAACGAGTAAATGAGGAAATCTCATCAGCATCGTTCAGCCAATTAAATGCAGCAAGTTAAAGGGATAGTTAACCATTTTGGCATTTTGGCCCGTTACCATAATCCCTATAGTCATAGCAGTAGGTTTGTTACCTTTAATTGTCGGTGCAAGCTATTTTTAGAACGGCGGAGCAGAGCCATGAGCTGCTCAGAGCTACGCTACGGAGGCTCATGGGATTTCTTGGTTTCCCTCATCAAACTCATCAAATACACAATCCAACAACTCCACAACGCTCTGGCGGACAAGTTGTGACCTGCACATTCACCACACAACGTTACCAGACAGAGTTGTTTTAGAGGGAAATTCATGCAAAACGTTGCCTTCAGGGACAGTTTTACCAAGCAAAAGCTTAAAAATAAAACAAATTGTTATAATGTTTATCATCATTTTCAATTCTTAACATCAAATTAAGAATCTGATTTCCTGGAACGACTTCCTGTTTAGACTTTTATCCGTCTCACCTTTCAAATCCACATCCGTGATATTTGAGCTCTTCATCAGATTTCAGTCTTTTTTGTTTTTCTGCTGCTGCAGCGATGGACTGAGGACGGACGGATAGATGGACGGACGGACTGTACCTGCATCTCTGACTCTCTCACTCCCCCTCTTCTTCTTCTTCTGTTCTTGTGTTTTTTTTAAAACACACACTCACATAGAGAAAGAGTCAACTTTGATCCCAGCAGGTCTGGTTCCTCTTCCTCCCCGCTGGCTGTAGAAGCTGCAGAGAGAGAGAACAAAGGCTGATGGGACATGGAGGGAGAAACAGAGAAGAGGGAGAGGGAGAGGGAGAGATGTCGGTAGAAATAAAACTGAGAGAGATGGAGAAAAGAAGTGCCAAGAAGTGCCAAGCCACAGACAAAAAAGAAGAAAGGAAGGACAGAGGATGAAAGACAGTCGGACAAGAGAGGGAAGACACTTGGAAAGGAAGTGAAACAGCAAAAAGGAAAAGAAGGAAAAGGAAGGAGTTGTGTGTCAGACTTTAGTTTCAATGTAGAAAAATAAAAACGTGTTTAATCGTCTCATCTTCACGCGTCTGTTCGACGTTTAAAAAACCCTCAACGCTGAGAAAATCTATCCCTTTAACTTTGAAGGCTTTTATTTTGTTAAAACTTTAATTTGCGGGGCGGTGCGTGACGCAGTGGGTAGAGCGGCCGCCCCATGTAGAGGCTACAGTCCTCGCCGCAGGCGTCCCCGGTTCGAATCCCGCGTCGGGCAGACCTTTCCTGCGTGTCATTCCCCCTCTCTCTGCCTCCCCATTTCCTGTCTATCTCTACTGTCATCACTATCAAATAAAGGCAAAAAGCCGAAAAATATAAAAAAAAAAAAAAAAAAAAAACTTTAATTTGCTCCTCCTCCTCCTCCTCCTCCTCCCTATCTTCCTCTCCCTCCTTCTCCTTCTCTTCCTCATCATCCTCCCTCCTTCTCCCTCTCTTCCTCCTCCTCACTCATTCTCCTCCTTACTTCCTTCCTCCTCATCTTCCTCTCCTCTCCTCCTTCCTTCCTACCTTCTCCTCCGTCTCTTCCTCCTCTTCTCCCCAACCCCCCTCCTCCTTCCTTCCTTCCTCCTCCTTCTCTTCCTCCTAATCCTTCTCCTTCTCCTACTCCTCCTCCTTCATCCTCATCCTCCTCCTTCCTTCTCTTCCTCCTCCTCCCTCCACCTCCTCCCTCCTTCTCCTTCTCTACCTCCTCCTCACTTCTTCTTCCTGCTCCTTCCTATCTTCCTCTCCTCTTCTCCTTCCTTCCTACCTCCTCGTACTTCTCTTTCTCCTAATCCTTATCCTACTCCTCCTACCTCCTCTTCCTCTCCTCTCCACCTCCTCCTCCTCTCCTCCTCCGTCCTCCTTCTCCTCCTCCTCCTTCTTCGACGTTCAACGTTTAAAAAACCCTTGAAGCTGAGAAAATCTTCCGTATTTCTCACTCCCTTTTCACTTTGAAGGCTTTTATTTTGTTAAAAACTTGAATTTCCTGTGGTTTTCTGCAGCGGGAGGACGTTGACTTCCTCCTCCTACTCCTCCTCCTCTTCCTCCTAATCCTTATCCTACTCCTCCTCATCCTCCTCCTCACTCCTCCTCCTCACTCCTTCTCCTTGCTCCTCATCCTCTTCTTCCTGCTCCTCCCTATCTTCCTCTTCCTCCTTCTCCTCCTTCCTTCCTTCACCTCCTCATTCCTTCCTTTCTCCTCCTCCTTCTCTTCCTCCTCCTCCTTCCTCCTCATCCTCCTCCTTCCTTCTCCTCTTCCTCTTCCTCTCCTCTCCTCCTCCTCCTCCTTCTTCGACATTCAACGTTTAAAAAACCCTTGAAGCTGAGAAAATCCACCGTATTTCTCGCTCCCTTTCACTTTGAAGGCTTTTATTTTGTTAAAAAGTTGAATTTCCTGTGGTTTTCTGCAGCGGGAGGACTTTCGCTCGGTGTCTGAGCGGCGGTCTGGTCACTACGCCTCCTCATCTGCCACTCTGTTTGATGGCGCTCCGCTCGGCGCCGTCTCGGGTCCTCTCCTCTTTTGTTCGCCCTCTTTCCAACACATCTCCCAGTCTCTCTCATCTCATCTCTCTTTTTTTTTTTTTACATTTCTACATTTTATCACCGTCGTGCAGGAAACACGACCTCTGATCCTCCAACGCCCACGGTTCAAGTTCAACCTTCACCTTGGAAACCGCGGCGTCTGCCCCGGCGACCGCTGAGGAGCTGCTGAAGGAGCTTTTTGATCAGGATCTTACTCCGTTGTCATGAAATTGTGTGAATTGAAAAACTCTTTATTCTTCTGAGAACTCCAGGATTTTTTTTTCTTATTTTTTTCTCTTTCGTCAGTGCTTCAAAGCAAAAAAAAAAAAAAGCCTCAGATGAAGAACATATGATGTAATCAAAAGCTCCAGAACAACTATTAAATTGACCTTGTGCTCAGATTGTTTTCTCAACACACAGATCTGTTTGATGCCTTTCCCACAATAGAATACAGTAAAACAGAATAGAACAGAACAGAA
Organism: Trachurus japonicus; assembly: GCF_045865225.1. Taxonomy (NCBI): domain Eukaryota; kingdom Metazoa; phylum Chordata; class Actinopteri; order Carangiformes; family Carangidae; genus Trachurus; species Trachurus japonicus. The sequence goes on from NC_140916.1 coordinate 2,743,861, forward strand.
GGCCTTTACTTGTCAGTGCACATCTGTCCATAGTGAAATGTAGTCACCAATATTCAGGATAAAAATCTAAAATGAAACAAAACAGTGGTAATAAACAGCATAAATATGATGCAAAATATAAAACTTTAAGATTAATAAAGTTGCAGCAATTGTTGAAGTTTAACTCTCTGCAGTCGCCTTCTCGCCTACGATGTTCATGCAAAACACCAACAAACAACAGTGAATCCATCAGAACCTGAAGAGTCAGAATCTGAAAACAGAAATAAAAGAAACATTAATGAACATCTTAAAGTATAAAATAGGATCTCGTCAGTAAAAAGGTTAATCTCCAATCCCACCTGGTGGACTGCAGGTCCCACCTCTTCTACTACTCCAGCTGAGTTTAAATATATCTTGAAAACCATCCAATGTATGTAATGACTTTAGGGTATCATTTTAAAGCTTATTTTCTCATCTTTACCATTTTGAAATGTGGGTCACTGTGACTCATTTTGCTGGATCAGGTCACATTTATGTTACACTACACGTTCAACACTGGAAATGTGTTGGGCACGACAAAATCATGTGAAAATCGTCCTGAAGTGGTTTGGTCTGATCCTGTTATCAGGTCTCAGGTCTCAGGTGGAGACACTTCACTCGTCCTTAAACCTCTGGAAAATGCCTCCAGAAGTTTTTTTTTAATGCAGCGCCTGGTTTAATAAAACATCTGAACGTTGAAGCTCTGTATATTTTCCAAAAGAGGCTCATTACTGTCTGTGTTTACGTCTGCTGCAGAGAGACGCTACAGTAGGATACAGTAGATACACTTCTCCTGTTCCCTCTCTGCATTATGCAGCAGCGTGGATCCTCTACTCTCACACAACTGTTGTTGCACTGAACCAGTTTTTTGTGCACGAAGTTGAGCTGGTGGAGCAGTTTCCCTCCAGAGAGCAGCAGCAGCAGCAGCAGCAGCAGCAGCAGCAGCAGCAGCAGCAGCATCCAGCTCCGAGCTCCGTCTTCTACGCTCAGTGACGGACTCTCTGCTTCTGTTACTTTTTAGATTTCCAGAAAGAGAGAAAGAAGAAAAAAAAAGACTGTCACACTTTATTTCCTTCATTAAAAAAAAAAGAAACTTCATCTCAGTGTAGAGAATGACACAAAGTCTGACGGGGAAGTTTATCTGCAGCCTCCCTCCTCCTCTTTCTCCCTCCTCCTCCTCCTCACACTTTGAGTCCCTTTCTGAGAGTCATCGCAGCCGGTTTCTCTCCACATGAGATGCAAAAAAAAAAAAAGAAAAAAGAAAGAAGCAGCCCTGTGTTGAAATAAGGACGTATTCTGATGTAAATCTCTGGTGTCGTCTGAATTTATGAGTAAACATAAAAAAAAGGAGGGTAGTTATAATTTATTATGTTCCTCATTTTGCTCAAGTGTTTCCAGAGTGAATCTTCTCTTCTCTTCTCTTCTCTTCTCTCCGCTCCAGTTTCTGTCCAAAGGTAAAATAAGGACGCTGATAATGACTTTATTTTAATTCAATTTCTCTTGAAGGAGATTAAAGGAACGTGTCGGCGCCGTGATTCAGTCCAATTACTCAGTTGTGTTTGCAACACGAAGTGACAAAACAAAACAACGCCGGCGAGGCAAATTTCCCATGAGATCAGTAGTGGTGGTGTTGTTGTGGGGGCGATGGGAGGGGCAGAGAACGGGGGGTTAAGTTGATACCTGAACGCAACACGACAGCGACGCAGCCTGTCATCACGCCGCGGTCATATAACGTGTCGGCATCAATCTGTGTGCGAGGCGTCGCTCAGTGGAAAGTGAGGAGGGATATGAGAAGGCGTCAGTCAGCTGCAGGTTCAACGCCGCCGCCGCCGCCGAACGCAGCTGACAGTCGTCACGGTGACTGCGAGGAGGAGACATGAAAATGTGCAGCTGACAAACAGAGAAATGAACTGTGATCGATGTGAAGCCGAAGAAGAACCAACGAAAATATTAAATAAATAAGGTAAAGTTTGTCCTGAAGGTTTAATTTAAGTCACAAATTCAATTTACGAGACAAGACGAGAGGAATAAGGTTCAATAAACGATGACAGAAATGACAGTCTGGAAAATAAGTATAAAACAAGAATTACATCAAAAGAAATATTAGAAAGTTAATGAAAAAAAGGTTGGTAAACACAAAGAAGGAAACAAATATCAAAACACAAACACTTTGTTCATTTTCTCCCTGAACTTCACTTGGTAATCGGAAAAAAATATATGAATAAAAGCGAAATGATAATAAAGATAACGACATCTGAAGTGTCATTTGGAAATCTGCGTACGGTGGCCAGGTTAGGACAAATCCCCTGGTAAACTATGCACATTTAAATGAACACACTCTGCAGATATCCTATAGGATCCATAGAGACTGGTGTGTACATGTACTCGTTCCCTTCAACATCTCCCAGAACACACAGTACAGTAACTGGTAGTACATGACGCTAGTACTGTAGTACTTGCAGAAAACAAGTCACATGTAGAACCAGCAGCGGTTTGACACAAATGTATAAAAAACTCATTTACACAAACTTCAGCCCATGTTTTATTAAGAGCTGTTCTATAAACTGCAGCCGTGTTCTTCTCCCCTGTTGTTGCAGCTGCAGCACATCCACTTTATTGTGTACTTATACACATACACATCTAGAACAGAACATGTAGGATGCTCTGATACATGCAGTACATCCTGTAACAGATGCAGTACATCCTAATACATGCAGTATGTATTCTTATTCATGCAGTATGTTCTGTAATAGATATATTAATATATATTTTATAACACATGTAATATAATCTCTATAGATGCAGTATGTTGTCTAATACATGTAGTACATCCTATATACCTAATAAATGCAGTATGTTCTCTAACAGATGCAATATATCATCAATTGTATGCAGTTCATTCTCTAATACTCTCAATACATGCAGTATATCCTATAACAAATGCAGTATATCCTTAAAACTTGTAGTATATTCTCCAATCCAATACATGTATGATACATGCAGTACATCCTATAACAGATGCAGTACAGTATATTCTCTTCATAAATGCAGTACAATCCTTAAATAGATGCAGTACATCCTCTAATAGTATATGCTCTGATTTGGGCAGTATATTCTAGTAGATGCAGTATATCCTTAATTAGACACAGTACATCCTCTAATATATACAGTATATATTCAGATACTTGCAGTACATCCCATAACAAATGCAGTATATTATCTAACAGAAGCAGTACTGTAAGTCCTCTGATACAGGCAGGGCAGTATTTTGCATGATGAAATAAACTATTAAATTAAATTCTATTTTCTCCAGGATTACATTTAGATTTAGATTTAGATTTAGATTTAGATTTAGATTTAGATTTGATGATCACAAACCTGCTCGTTCAGATTCTGATTAGATTTAGTTTTTTTTACCCATTAGTTTCCATATTGTTTTGTGTTGTTTTGTTTTGTGTTGTTTTATTGTCGTTAACCGACTTTAATTCACTTTTATTTAACTCGATTCACTTTGACTTTGTTTGTCTAACGCGTCCTATTTCTCTTCTTTATTAAACAGTAACTGAAACAGTTGGATCCTGTAACTGGAACATCGGCAGCCCATAATGCCAAAGTGCTCATTGCCAAGGGTTACACACACACACACACACACACACACAGCTGAACATAGAGGAGCAGCCCTCGGTGTGTTCCTCTTCTGCAGTGACAGAGTATAAAGATTGCTCGATCCCATTAATAAGACTTGCCCCCCTCCCTCCCTCCATATGCCCCCCCCCCCCTCCTTCACATGATCCCCCAAATGCATCTTGGGAAATGGCAGCAGGAGCTACAGCCGCGGGCTGCGATGCTGCAAATTTATTCACTTTTGTAGGATAATTGAATTTTTCCTTCATAGTAGGCCGATTCCACTGGGGTGGAAGTACGAATCTGTGTGTCAGTGTGTGTGTGTGTGTGTGTCTGTGTGTCAGTGTATGTGTGTGTGTGTGTGTGTGCTCCTCTTTTTTTTTTTTTTCCTCCTCTGGACTATTAATAATTGACTGGTTGGCGTTTCTTTCACTCTGCAGATTCATTTCACCTCGCCGCTAATTCGGTTCTTTCTCAGATCTGATCTCACTCTTTTTTTTTTGTTTTGTTTTTCGCGGTCGGTTGATGTTATTTACAGTCATGAACGAACCAACACACACACACACACACACACACATGCACACGCACACACATGGACGTGGCTATGTGGAGGGTCACTGAGTTTGGTTTGACTGTCTCCGCTTCCTGTTTGAAGTGAAGAGTGTGTGAGTTAACTTCAAGAGACGGGCGTAAACACAAACACTTTAAACCTGCAACATTAGCGAGTGTTTGATGCATGGAAAACAACATTGACAGGTGTGTGTGTGTGTGTGTGTGAGTCCGGCCTGACAGCCAATCCACACACGAGTCACGTACGTCTCTCCGTCTCCGCAGCAACATTAAAGGAGATGAAACCGGTTTTCTTTTGAGACAATCTGCGGCTGATTGCGGCCGATCGCTCCCATCACGTCTCACATCAGCTTCCTGACAGATGTGTCACTGCCGCTCCAGATGTTCGACCCACGTGTCCCACAAACAAGACGCAAAAGAGTAAAAAAGTCCAGAGTGTCCAGAAGAGAGTTCTCATACATCATATTAAATAAAACACATTTAAAAGGATCAGACAGATGTGCAAAATACTGCTCAACATCTGGAAAACAAAGACAAACATCAGAAATATTAAAGTCAAATAACCCAAAACCAACTTATACACATATATCATGTAAATTATTCTAAATCAAGTCAATTTAATTCATAAAACACATGTAAAAGCACCGGACAGATGTGCAAAGTGCTGCTCAACATCTGGAAAACAAACACAAACATGCAAACATCAGAAGTATTAAAATAGAAAAACCCCAAACCAATATTTGGGATTTATTATCTAATAGATGTAGTATGCTCCTCCGTATATTATGTATTTCATTTTGATCCATCTAAATTATATTAAATCAAGTTAATTTTATTCATAAAACACATTTAAAAGCATCAGACAGATGTGCAAAGTGCTGCTCAACATCTGGAAACAAAGACAAACATGAAAACCATAGAAATTTTTTTTAAAAAGTAGAGCCAAAAATATTTGGAGCTGTGGTTTGATGGAGGTGATGAAGGGGGCGGAGCTAAGAGACACTGATGCTGAGAAATCAAATATCAATAAGTTACATTTAACATTTCTTAAACTGACCTGAGAACAGTTGATATTTGCTTCATTAAAACGTCAGATGAGGAGTTTGTATGAATGGGTGAGTTCAGCACCACGGACAGAGGCACGTTGACGTCAACACACAGAGGACGGAGCTGAACAACAGTTTGTGTCGACATGGAAATCAGTCGAATTATCATTTATCTATAACTAATAAACTCATAGCACATGAATGAAATAATAACAGTTTAGTTAAATATACACAGAATGAGAGAGAGGTCTAATGTGTTTAGACACTGAATCGATGTTGTTGCATCGTGACGTAGTCGTCCCTTAAACGTGGACAATAAACGAAAACTGATCCAGAATCAGAATCAGATGGACAGAGGTTACAGTCAAGATGGCCGCCAACTTACGAGACATTTGGTCTTTTGAAAAGTGGACAGAGACAGTGCAGATCGTCCACAATAGAGATGAAAAATGCACATTTAAGTGTTTTCAAGTAGCTATCCATCTCCATAAAGTAAATCTGGACCCATTTTAGGTTCCTGTGAGAATCTGAATCAGTTCTGTAGATGTTTTTATGACATGACGTCTCAAAAAGTCGTGAATGTCCCGTCCACAGTCCACAGTTTACAGGTGCAGGTGTCCACAGGAAGACACTCATGGACTCAGGTTATTTCAGTTATTTCCTCTTCTGTCCAAAGAGAGAAAGTTAAACCAATCAGTCGGCGGCTGTCTCTAAAACTCTGCTCCTGAACATCTTGAGTGACGACACCGACTTCAGCTTCAACAACAACGTTTGATTGAAGAAAGTTGAACAAGCCGAGCTCTGGTTGACGTTTCCTCTGAGTGAAAAGTCTTGTAAAGTTTAAATCTGGCGACGTAAACATGAAGGAGTCTGGAAATGAAACCAGGTTTAATTTAATTTAATCGCTGGACGAGACAAAGGAAGAAAAGAAAAAGAAAAACCTCCAGCAGCTCAGAGACCACGCAGCTAGGAAGCCTTCGTTTAGTTCACAACACCAGAAGCTCCCGCATTAAATAATCGAAGTGAGACCTAGTTTGTGTTAAAAAGGAAAAAAAACAAAAAACAGAGAAATGAAAGTAAAAAGGAGGGAGAGAATTTCCCTTTAAACAGATGCAGATGTGCTGCAGCTGCTGCCAGCTCTGATCCCGGCCACAGTTTGTGTATTCAGGTCAGTTTGTGCATTCAAAGCAAACACAAACCATGTTCCTCTGCATCTTTAATGACCTCTCCCTCACACACACACACACACACACACACACTCTCTCTCATTCATTCTCTCTCTAACACTCTCACACACACACACACACACACACACACACACACACACACACACACACACACACACCGGGGTGCAGTGGTCAAATATTAATGTCCAGGAGAAGCTGCTGTGTTATTGTACTTGATATGGCTCCGGGCGTTTTCTATTGCTCTCTCTGTGCTTCTTTCTCTGCCGTTGATCTCAAAGACAAAACGCTACAAATAAAAACTTTGGTGTTTTTTTTTCTCTTTTTGTCTTTCTGCTTCCCGAGGCCGCGGCTAAAAAATAATAATAAAATAATAATAAATAAATGCTCAGTGTTAGTTATTAAAACCCTCCTGTTGTCCTTCTGGGTCAAATTGACCCAATCTGTTTCCTTCCTCCATCCTTCCTTCTTTCCACAACCTTTTTTCCCTTCCTTCTTTCCTTCCTTCCTTAAACAAATCTGTTCCCTCCCTCCATCTTTCTTTTCTTCCTTTTCCCCTTCCTTCTTTCCTTTTCCCTTCCTTCCTTCCTTCCTTCCTTCCTTCCTTCCTTCCTTCCTTCCTTCCTTCCTTCCTTCCTTCCTTCCTTCCTTCCTTCCCTTCATCCTTACTTCTTCTTCCTTCCTCTTTTGGTCCAATTTACCTCATCTGTTCCCTATACCTCCATCTTTACTTCTTTTTCCCTTCCTTCTTTCCACAATACTTTTTCCCTCCCTTCCTTCCTTCCTTGAACAAATCTGTACCCTCCCTCTATCTTCCTTTACTTCTTTTTTTCCTTTCCTTCTTTCCATAATCCTTTTCCCTCCCTCCCTTCCTGCCTTTCTTCTTCCTTCTTCTTCCTTCCTTGAACGAATCTGTTCCCTCCCTTCCTTCTATCTTTCCTTCCTTTTTACCTTCCTTCTTTCCTCCCATCTTTCCCTTTGTCCTTCCTTCTTTCCTTCCTTCCTTCCTTCTTCCCCTCATCAGAGCTGGTGGCCTGTCAGGCGGCGGCTGGTGGTTGTAAACACACAGATGAGGTCGACGCCGGCGGCACTAGTGCAGCGTTGTTGTTGCATCACACCGCGGCTTTTGCCTGAAACAACAGCAGCAGCAGTGACACACACACTTACACAAACACACACTTATACACACACACTCTTACACACTCGTCTTTTTGCTGTTTCACCTCCGTTTCAAACTTTTAAGCCTCAGTTTTTTAAAATTCCAGTGCACAGCCCAAAAAACTTTCCACTTTGTGAAATATGTAGGTTTCACTTTGGGGAAATGAGGAAGTTTCCACGTGATGGAGAGAAGAAGTAGAAAAAAAAGAGGAACAGGAACATGGAGGCTCAGGTCTGGATGTTTCAGCAGGATGAAAAGAAACGGAAAGTAGAGACGCTGTGTGTACCTGAATGTACCTGAACGCACCTGAACGCATCTAGAGCCAGAGTTACATACTTGATCCTACTCTGGAATCTGGAATCTCTTCATCCATCCTTCCTCCTTTCTTTTCTCTTTCCATTCCTCTGGTTTCCATCCAATCAGGCTGAAATCTGAATCCTTCGTTCACCACAACTATGTTCCTTCTTCCCCCTCTGTCATGTTTCCTGTTTCCTATCTTCATCCTCCATCATGTATCCTTCTTCTTGCTCATGACTTGGACACAAACTCAATCTCAAACTCTGATTTACAATCACAGAACAATATATTTCATATAAAGCGCCTTGATTTGTTTTCAGTCTCCACTCCGTCCTTCCTGTTTTCCATTTCCTTCCTTCCTTCCTCCTTCTCTTCCTCCCTCGCTCCTGTAATCCTCCATCCTCTCTCTGTCTTCTTCTTCATCCTTTTTCCTTCCATCCTTCCTCTCTCCCTCCTACCTTATCCATCCTCTCTCCTTCTTCCTTCCGTCCTTCCTTCCTTCATTCGTTCCTCCATCCTTCCTCTCTCCCTCCGACCTTCTCCATCCTCTCTCCTTCTTCCTTCCGTCCTTCCTTCATTCGTTCCTCCATCCTTCCTCTCTCCCTCCAACCTTCTCCATCCTCTCTCCTTCTTCCTTCCATCCTTCCTTCCTTCCATCCTTCCCCTCCTGCGAACAAAACCCTCTCACCTGAGTCGGCCTTACATCCTTTCTTGCGGTTCAATCGCTTTTTTTTTTTTGGTTTTTTGGCTCATCACTGATAACATCTGTTAGCTGATCAATAAGCAGCTGCAGCAGCTGCACACGGCTTCAGCAGCTCATCAATATGGCCGCCGCCGCCGCTGCTGCAGCAGGATCAGTGTTTCACCGGATCAGACGCCTCCATGAAGTTTGTTTGTTTTTTAATCCACTTTGGTTTCCTCCTTTTTACCCTTTTAAACACATTATTTGAGAAATTTAAACTACGGTGGCCTAGAAGCTCAAATCATTGCAACGTATAAGAAAACAGCAACATGCTACAAGTTGATCAATTTGACAAAAACTTATTTTGCAAAAACTCACAACACAACAGAAGAGTCTGCGGCTCGTTTGTTTCCCTGAAGTTGCAGTGTGTTGAGCTCTCTGGGCCACCGTAGTTGAAGAAGTTAAAGGGACAACGAGGAGTTTTGGAAAAGCGAAGCGTTTTCACACTACATTTATGAGCTTCCGCGCACCGTAGAATTCTTCGACCGGCGCAAGACAGACTCATGTTTCATGTTCATCAAGAATTAAAGTCAGAGGTTCAAAGAGGTTCAGTTACCGTCGTAGTCCCGGCCATAAACGGCGATTTGGTGGCGTTATTCTCATGAGCATCCGCGGAACCAAAAGTAAAGAAACGCTGGTCGGCTCGTCCAGCATTTCCACCATTAATTAAAATAACACAATAACGATAGAGACAAAACAATATATTTATCGAAAATGAAGCCATTAACAAGTGTGGGTAGCGGAGATTCATCCACATTAACGTGAGACTTTTTTATAACCAAATAGAAACTCCTCGTTGTCCCTTTAAACTACTACGGTGGCCTAGAAGCTCAAATCATTGCAACCTAAGAAAACAGCAACATGCTACAAGTTGATCAATTTGACAAAAACTTATTTTGCAAAAACTCACAACACAACAGAAGAGTCTGCAGCTCGTGTGTTTCCTTGAAGTTGCAGTGTGTTGAGCTCTCTGGGCCACCGTAGTTGAAGAAGTTAAAGATAATTGATCGTTAACTCTTCGTTGTTGGGTCGATTCAACACCAGGAAGCAGGTTGATACGTCAACAGGAAGTAGAGGGGGCGGGGCTACTGTCAGACAAACTAACGCTTGTTAAATCAGCGGGAGGAGAAAACCCTTTGGAGTGAAGAGGAAACAACGTGCAGACTGAGAGCTTGTTTTGTTTTTTTTATTCATCATCTTCAGACGGAGTCAGAGGGCGAATTAATTTTGGATTTGGAAAAAGGAGGGAGGAAGAGGAGGAGGAGGAAGAGGAGGAGGGGTGGAGGTGGTTAGGCATCTGAGAGAATCAAATGTTGATGTTTGAAAGGAAAAAAAAAAGAACAACAAATGATTTTCATCTTCATCTCTCTCTCCTGCTAATTAGTGAAAGAACGAGTGACATTTAAATATCTAATATCCTCTTTTTCTTCTTCTCTCTCCTCCATCTTTGAGCTAATCCCTTTCTTTTTCCTTCATTTTCTGCCAAACCCCAACTCCTCGTCTTCTTCTCCTCCTCCACCACCCACCTCCCTCTTTCTTTCTTTCTTCATTTCTTTCTTTCTCCCACTTTCATCCCCCCTCCCCTCCCCTCCTCCACCTCCTCCCTCCTTTCTTCCCTTTCGTCCCTCCTCCCCTTCGTCCTCTTTTCCAGAGCTTGTGCGTCGATTAATTAATTGCCGGCTAATTTAATTTCTCAAAAAGTAATAACTTGTTTAAGCATGAATAAAGACTGACAAGGCAAAGTTCTAATCTGCCCAAAGTTTAATTAGAGGCAGCAAGGTTTCCACACAGAGCCCGACACGGGGGTCAGAGAGAGGGAGGGAGAGGGAGAGGGGGAGGGGGAGAAGGGAGGATGGACTGATGGAGAGGAGGAAACAGAGGAAGGGAAGAAGAAAGTAGCTGCGTTTATTCATCCTTTATTTTTTATTTTTTTATGTGCACATTTGTGTAAATGGTAATGGAAGTCCATATTTATGTGTATATATATAGAGAGAGAAGGGCTGCCAATCAATTACAATTGGTAATCATGATTGATCACAAATTAATCACATGTTTTATTTATTCAATATGTTCTGTAGTGATTTTTTTTTATGAACGACAAATCTGCTGCTTTTATAAAAAAAAAAACAACAACAAAAAAAACTCAACAACAACTTTATTATACATGACGCAAAACAAACGATAAATATTGTGTTTGGTATCAAATAAAATAAAAACACGGTGTCTCGTTCGTAGTGGAAACTGAGACGGTTTAGACCGAGGCTGCAGCTGAGTCAAACCAAGGGTCAAAGGTCAAAGATTAAGAGATAGAAAGAGAGATAGAAAGAAAGAAAGAAGTAAAAAGACAGAGACAAGGGGTAGAAAGAAAGAAAGCAAGAGAGAGAGGGGATGGATAGATAGAAAGAGGTAGATAGATAGATAGATAGATAGATAGATAGATAGATAGATAGATAGATAGATAGATAGATAGATAGATAGATAGATAGATAGATAGATAGATAGATAGATAGAGAGGGTAAGAAAGAAAGAAAGAAAGAAAGAAAAGTTAAAAGACAGAGACAAGGGGTAGAAAGAAAGAAAGCAAGAGAGAGGGGATAGATAGATAGAGATAGAGAGGGTTAGAAAGAAAGAAAGAAAGAAAGAAAGAAGTGAAAAGACACGGGGTAGATAGAAAGAAAGAAAGAGACAGAGAGGGGGATAGAGAAATACATACATACAGTACATACATACATAGATACATACATACATACATAGATATATAGATAACTTTATTGTTTTCAAAGGTCAACAGAATGGGACGTTTGTTTGTTACGCGTCAAAAGGAAAATGCCTGAAACTCGCGTCTTATTTTTACCTCAAACTCTCTGTAAATGTGGCGTTCGCTGTCGTCACCGTCCTGCAGTGAATCCTGGGATATTTCTTGGGGCAGCAGCCAATGAGAGGAGAGACATTTGAATGACACATATGAAAACTTTTCCTTCACAGACAAAGAAAAGCTGCTCTGGCCAAGAACGTTTTTACTAGAAGGTTTTTTATTTTATTTAATGAAAGGTTCATAAAAGGAGCAAACAGAGAAAACCTGATCTCGGCCTCTTGTGGTGGTAAAAGTATCGACAGGATACAGTTATTTATGTATTCAAATAGAAATAAAGAGTAAACTAAGGCTCAGCGTGACCCTGAAACATTTGCTTCCGACTCTATAGAAACAGCGTTGACTCTTATTTTCACCTTTACATAACAACATACAGTCGAGTTGAACCCAAACTTTTCTCTTTTTACAGTAACAAACACAGACTGAGTTCAGAGGAACCTTTCAGACACTGCAGAGGTTTTATTTCCTCAGGAGCAGATTTCATGGAGATCCAGGTCGAGTCTGTCGTCAAAGAAACTTCTCAGCTTCGTCCTTTGACTGAAATAAAATAAAAATAAAATAAAATCCTTCAGTCTCAGAAAGATAACTCACGCTTCTAGAGTGATGCTCTTTATGTCTGAGTCCAGCAGTCTTTCTCATTCCCGCCTCCAGCTTGTTCAAAACGCTGCTGCTCACCTCCTGACCTACAACTTGGAGATATGATCATGTAACATATAGTTTATCGTGTTTGTCTCCAAAGCAGAAGGTGGTCCTACTTTAACTGTGGCTGCTCCCAAACTCTGGAAACTTTGGCAGTACGGCGTTATATTGTAATCTTTTGCGTGGCAATTTTGTTTTGATTCACACCAAGTATTGATATTTAATTACAGTATGTACAATTGCAAATACAAATTGAAGTCTTTAGCACCAGAAGACTAGCGTTAGTCTGTCGCTTGATGTTCACATTTAGAAAAGATGAAAACGACTGAACTTCATCTTACTGGATAAAACTGATCTAGTTGGCAAAATTTACCTTTCGGGACAAGATTGATATGCACTTGCAAAAACATTATAGATTGAAATGTGTCAGTTATATTATTGTAATTATCACAAAAACCTGTAAATTATAGTAATATCCTGTTTTGGCATGAATATTGTGACAAACTAAGGACCTTTGAAATGAAAACTCAAGACTCATTGATTTAGAGTCTTGTTTAGTCACAGGTTTAGACATTATTAAGTGCTTTGTATAGGCTACCGTATCCAAACAGGAATACATTATTTGGAAGTACAATAATGCTTTGATCCCAAATAGTTTTTCTGTCCGAAGTTTCTCCTCATTATTCGGGAGCTTTTTTCTAAAGAAAAAGAAACAAGGATCAGCAACAGCACATAACCAGGTGACACTGGTTCACACTCCAACACAGTAGGTGGCGCTAATGCACCTTAACGGGAAAACAAGTGGCTATAAAACTGTGGATTTTTTGTTTTTTTGAGTGTCACAACCCTGTGAAACGACTAATTTCTCTACGAGAATTTGATCCATTTAGTCCGATTACATTTGGAAAGTCTAGAAGAGCCGCACGATTGAATTATTTTATTCCCGTTCTAGTTAGCCCAGAGCTAAAGCTGGAAGTTAGCCGGCTAGCTTGGCGGAAGTCTCTAGTGCGCCACTGCCGGTTTCTTCCTGCATATGAATCCAAAGTTTTTTTTAAAAGCCTGAATCCAAACCTGCACTGTTTGGACACCCCTAGTATATAAACATTGATTGATTTATCAACTCATTAAATAAGAGTGGAGATATTCCAGTTTGCAGAAGGAGCCGAGGGTCCGTCACAGTTTCCTTCCGTCTGTAGGAAACATCAGGACTCTCCGTCTCCTCTTTATTCTAACGGACGATGTTTCCGTCACCAAGATCATTTCAAAGTGATGACTCTTAACTCATTGAGTGCCAACCACGTAATTTCTCGTTTTTCGTTCCCATGCGTTGAGTGCCAAAAACGAAATTTTTCGTTTTTTGCTTTTTTTTTAAATTATGAAAATAGACACTTTAATACACATTATATGTAAATTTGGGGACTCTACGACGAGGAGAACTGAAATAGATGACGATCAAAGTCACATGACAGCTCATGATCTGGAAGTTTTTATCATAACTCTGCTTTTGCAAACGGAGTTCTGCATGCAGATGCAGCAGCTGCTCCGCTGCTGCTCTGCTCTCACCCGCGAGGCTGCAGCAGCTGGGAGCTGAACCAGGAAGCTCTCAGCCGACTGTCCCGCCCGGTCTTCATCTGGAGCAACACCGTGTCCTCCCCAAAGTCCTCCCGCGGTAAAATCTGATGGTCTCTGGACCAAAGCAGACCGGCACCACCGACCCGTACCACAGACGGACCGCGACCACCGGCGGGACCGGTGTTCGCGAGCCGCTGTGGCCGACAGAGCCTCACGTTCCGCGGCGAGAGGCTGTGACACGGCACGGTGCGTCTGTGTTATTGCTGTTTAGTGGCGCCCCCCCCGCCCCCGATGGTGGTTTTGTGAATAGAACAACAATTGTTGTGTATATTTATCTTATACGAGCCCTTTGATCCAGAAATGCGAGTGTCTGAAGAGCGACAGACACAAACAGCGCAGCTTTCATAAAAGACGCTCTATCTCCTTTTCTAGAAAAAAAGGAGGGATTTTGGTGAAACCCAGCCATGTTTAGCTTGACTTTTCTCAGGAACGGAGGCACGTAGAAACAAACGGTTTGTGGCCATTTGAAGGATAAAGTTAAACCTTTCAAATGAGCTACAGTATGTGTTGGTGGCAATAATATAGAATACACTATGGCTCTAAAATAAAAAGTCAAATATGGTCTAATTTGCCGGTACACTTGACTAAAACTTTGGAAAGGAGCGCGGCACTCAATGAGTTAATCGTTTTTGGTGGAAAAAAAGTTCTTTAAAGTGATGATTGTGAAATAAAAAACCTTTCTAGGAACAGAGAGTGCAGCACAGACTGACACTGACACTGACATTGACACGACAGGATCACACTGCTGCTGCTGGTGGGAAATACAGGGAAGACAGGAGTGTGTGTTCAAGTGTGTGTATGTGTGTGTGTGTGTGGGTACAAGCATTACTGAAGTGAGGACTGCTCTGAGGTGATGTGTGTGACCATGAATACAGATGGAGGTTTATGTCGGTGTGTGTTTGTATCACTGCTCGGCTTTGTGTGTCTTTACCATCAAAACACACACACACACACACACACACACACACACACACACACACACACACACACTGTGGTCATTTCATAGAGAAACGTGTCCAAGTGGTTGTTGTACTTGCACAACAACTACTGCACAAGTCAGAGGAAGTGTGAAGTGCAAACTGAGCTGAGACACAGTGAACATTGTACGTAATCATGGTCAGTTTAATATAATCAATATGTTCAGACTCATGACCTCCGGGTTTGGTTCTTAACAATTAGATTGGATAAACATTAAAGGGATAGTTCAACATTTTGGCAAATTGGTCCATTGCCATAATCCCTATAGTCATAGCATTGTCGGTGCAAGCTGTTTTTAAAACGGCGGAGCAGAGCCGCGAGCTGCTCAGAGCTACGCTACGGAGGCTCATGGGATTTCTTGGTTTCCCTCATCAAACTCATCAAATACACAATCCAACAACTCCAAAACGCTCTGGTGGACAAGTTGTGACCTGCACATTCACCACGCTATGAGATAATAACAGAACGTTACCAGACAGAGTTGTTTTAGAGGTAAATTCAGAGACTGCTTGATGAAAAACTGTCCCTGAAGGCAACGCGCATCAGCGGTTTTGCATGAATTTCCCTCTAAAACAACTCTGTCTGGTAACGTTGTGTTATTATCTCATAGTGTGGTGAATGTGCAGGTCACAACTTGTCCACCAGAGCGTTGTGGAGTTGTTGGATTGTGTATTTGATGAGTTTGATGAGGGAAACCAAGAAATCCCATGAGCCTCCGTAGCGTAGCTCTGAGCAGCTCACGGCTCTGCTCCACCGTTCTGAAAATAGCTTGCACCGACAAATAAAGATTAATAGGCCAATTTGCCAAAATGTTGAACTATCCCTTTAACATTTTAAAAATTCTGATGTGACGAAAAACACAAAAAAACCCACGACTGTTGTAATGTTTCAGTCTGTTCACTGTTCGTCGTGGTTTTAACCTCCAGAGAATGAAGTCGAAGTCAGTGAAACGTTTCCTCCAGTAAGTTATCCGTGTGTGTGTGTGTGTGTGTGTGTGTGTGTGTGTGTGTGGGCTGCTGATTGCGGTGCAGGAAGCAGCAGCAGCAGCAGCAGCACGTCGTTGCTTTTTCTCCTGGACGTCTTTGAGGCTTCGCAGCAGCTCAGCCTCCTCTCACTCCTCTATTGTTCCCATAAGATAAATTGGAGCCATTGTCATCGACAGAGAAAAGGCATTAATTGAAGGTTTTCCTGCTGCAGCTTTAACTGCAACGCCAACACACACTCATCTGCACACACACACACACACACACACATACACACACGTACGCACACGGCTTCAAAGTAATTAAACACATTAACACTTCAAGCAGAAGCAGAAAAAAGGAGCAGCTCTCCTTTGTGTACATTTGCTTCCATTTATCACCCAGGACTGAGCAGAGAGTCGGGGCAGCGCGAGGATTTAGCATATCTCTGCGACTAAAGTGATGGAGCGGAAAGGAAAGAGGAGGAAGAAGAAGAAGAGGAGAAGGAGGAGGAGGAGGAGGAGGAGGAGAGAGGAGGGGAAAAAAAGAGGGAAAGCGAGAGCCAATCCGCCCGGGCTCTTTACTCTAGTCGACAGCGTAAAATGTCAGATAGTCACCTGGAAATTATTTCCATTTCATACCACTGACATCTTCCCAAGTGGGGACTCTGAAATCTAATTAGTTTGACCGGAAAATGGTGACCAAGGTAGCGGAGTGTATTATGCAAAGAGAGGGGCCGTCAGGGCGTGCGAGGGTCCCCAGGGTTAACTGGAACTCAGGAGTGCAGATAAGAGCTACAGGGAAGGAAAAGGGGAAAAGAGAGAGAAAAAAAGAAAAACTCAGGAGGGATACTCCATTTTAAACAGCCTTGACTAATAGAGGCAACCTTGAATTCGGCGTTACGGCCTCTGACTGCGCCGCCGCTGCCACCAAGTATCGCCGAGGGTTACAGGGGAGAGGGAGAGGAGGAGGAGGAGAGGGGAGGAGAGGAGAGGAGGGGGAACAGATAGCATTTCCTCCTCCAGGGGTTTTAGACCAGAACTTTTCAAACTCGCCTTAAGTACTGATGGGAAATCTGGAGTCACAATGCGGCGTATTCTGCTGCGTGCGGCTCTTTGTGGTTCATGCAGCTGCTTCACCGACACTTTATCATCATCATCACACGACCCCGGTGCAGAGCTCAACGCTAAACATGCTAATGAAAGAAGGAGAAGAAGAGGAAGAGCCTCTCTCTCTCTACCTCTCTCTGGCTGCAGGAGCCTCAGAGGACGGTTTATCATCACACAGTCCAGTCTGAGGTACTGTAGGGATGTCACCATTACTTGTTTTCACAATTAATCGTGGTATTAAACGCCCAGGATTAAATAATTAATCGTAGACATTCCTAAATACCATCACCTTCCAAAAAAAAGATTATGTTGGAGAGGTAGATGTGCACCAAAGTAAAGGTAAATGTAAGAAATACTGGTCCATTTACCTAACGTAACATACAATTGGTAGGAATTTAAATGTTAGCGTCTCATTTGTGATAAAAAACAAACAATTAAAATAAACTTAAACATTTGGTATAGATGACAATTAATGATTTCAACATTTAAAACACTTCCCCTGGAGGATTAATAATTGGTTATATATTAATACTAGATACTTGATTAGTAATGTAATTATATTTTGACAGTATTTGATTTTACACATTCATATGTTGTGAAATTAATTAATGCATAATAATCATGATAATCGTAACCGTAATTATTTCTCTGACAATAATCATACAAAGAAAATCTATAATCGTGACATCACTAGTCTAAAGTCGACATTTTCTGCAGAAATCGGGATATAAATGTCGGGGGAATATTCACATTTCCATCTACATTGACTCATTCTGCAGATGTGGTGGTCGTCACTAAAGCGTCAGTGCAGTTGTCAGTTTATTCAATAAGTGTACGGAGATGAAGTGAAGAAGAGAAGAGGAGCTCTAAGAGGAGATGAGTCTTCAAGAGATGCTTAAAGACAGACGGGACGATCAGCAGATCAGTCTGGACCCACATCGTCTCATGGTTGAATGATGTCGTTCAAGTTGATGCTGTACAGACCTCAACCCCCATCTGCAGCCAAAATACGTCTGTTTCAGTGTGATAAAGTCAGACATGGAAGTGAACAACATCTATCTTAAAGGGATAGTTCAACCTTTTAGCAAATTGGCCCATTGCTATAATTCCTATAGTCATAGCAGTAGGTTCGTTACCTTTAATTGTCGGTGTGTTTTTAGAATGACTGAGCTCCACAATCCAACAACTCCAAAACAAAACAAAAGTTGTGACCTGCACATTCACCACGCTATGAGATAATAACAGAACGTTACCAGACAGAGTTGTTTTAGAGGGAAATACAGAGTCTGCTTGATGAAAAACAGCTCCCAACGGGAACGCACATCAGTGGTTTTGCATGAATTTCCCTCTAAAACAACTCTGTCTGGTAACGTTGTGTTATTATCTCATAGCGTGGTGAATGTGCAGGTCACAACTTGTCCACCAGAGCGTTGTGGAGTTGTTGGATTGTGTATTTGATGAGTTTGATGAGGGAAACCAAGAAATCCCATGAGCCTCCGTAGTGTAGCTCTGAGCAGCTCACGGCTCTGCTCCGCCGTTCTAAAAATAGCTTGCACCAACAATTAAAGGTAACGAACCTACTGCTATGACTATAGGGATTGCAATGGGCCAATTTGCCAAAATGTTGAACTAGCCCTTTAACTGACACAAAAAATGAAACTAAAACACGGGCTCTGACCATAGTAGCTTGAAAGAAAAAAGGCCTATCACCCCACTCTGATGCAGGATGCACAACTTTGTCCATCTACTGAAGACTGGCATTGGCAGTAAAATCAAAATCACACCATATTTGGCAATAACAATAATAAACCACCTTAAAAGTCCCATGCATACAATGCATTAGTCCACACTGACTCTAACCTCCAAACCTCCCGAAGTGGAGATGATGTAAGTTGTTTCTATCGTCCAACAACATCATGCATATGAAACCATGTCCCAGTTTGAATTCAGTTAGTTTAACACCTGTAGATACTTATTCATTCATTTCTGCTGGTCTCCATCTGCTTCAGTGATGATGTTCTGGAAATAAACTTTGGCTGTACTCAGGAGACGTCACTAAAAAAAAATCAACTTCCAGATACTTTGTGGGCGTTGGTGTCGGAGCTGTCGATCACAGAGCGGAGCCCAAATAAAGATGCCACGAGCCGTCAATAACACCAGATCTACTTCTTCCCCTGAAGATGCACCAAGCAGCTTGTGGAGGTCACTGTAAAAACTTCTCAGCGAGGTGTTCAGACCGCCAGGCTGCTAGAAACCAGACTGATGTTTGTGCTTCAGTCCGTAATGAGGATCAGAGTCAGCAGCTGAGTCAGCGTCTGATCAGCCTTCATCACAGCTTTGATGATGACGATGTGAGCTGGAGGGGGGTGGGGGGGGGGGTGGGGGGGTGAACACCGGCGGTGGTGGCGGCGTTTAACATCAACCATCTCATGTCCAGCGACCAGAGTGAGGTCTTATTAGCACAAACCGTTATTGATCTCACATCTTAGCCGCCACTCGCCCCCACCGACCGACCACCCGACCGCCCGGACTCTTCCTCCCGTCGCGCTCGCCAATTAGCTCTGTCTCAAACCGGAGCCAATTAGTTCTTGTGCTTAATAAGGAAGGAACACGACCTCCATCACCTCGCCGCTAAACTCTGTGATTAGAGCTGCAGATTGTTGTGCCGAGGGCCTGAACACCGGGTCGAGGTCTCACCGTGGCGTGGACCCCCATAGGGTTTTTACATTCCCTTTTTTTTTAATCATTTATTCTCACAAGACGTTGAGTTTATTCTATTATTACTCCACTTTCTGTTTCGTATTGATATGATGCTGTTTGTACAGTCTCAGTGTGGATGTGTGACATTTGTGTAACACGACTTTGAGGCTTTATTTGGAGATGAGACACGAAGCAGACAGGTTTGTACACGAGCAACAATTACACCACCACGACCGGTGTGAGTGAACAGACGCTGGCGCAGCTTCCTGTTTATCTCCCCTCTCTTATACTGGTAAACATCACCTGTTCAAAGATGGCTCCCCCGAGGACGCCGCCGCGCTCTGACAGCCAGCTCTGACAAAGTGACAAGACGAAGCGTCGAGTCGAGTCGAGTCGTCACCGGGAGCCGCAGCTGCAGCAGGACAGGAAGTGGTGACGTGACACACTTTTAAACGGGACATATTAGAGGAATATCACTTTTTGAAGGCTCTTAACATATATTTAGGTGTTTGTTTTGTCTTTTGACCCCCAACATGTGAGAATTGACAAAAAAAATCTGTAGTTCGCTGTAGGCTCCTGGTTGAAATCCTTGTGGTTTTACGAGGTTTTGCCTCGGTTTTCTGACAATGATGTAACTAGTTTTTAGGGGCGGGACAAGCAGTGGTTCATTTGCATTTAAAGGGACAGGCACTGAAACCAGCCGTTCTGAACATTGCTGTTTGGAGAGGATAAATAGAGCTGTGATGTTTGATCCTTCAGATATTTTGACCAAAGCATGTCACAGACATGTCTTGAAGACACCTGGGAACTATTTAAATTTGTGGAAAAGGGGCAGAATATGTCTCTTTTAATCAAGGTTCCTACGCAAGTATGGAAAAGTATGGAATTTTATTTTATACATGTCCACATCCGGAAAAGTGTGGAAAATGGAAACTATTGTATGGAAGTAAATTTATCTCAATACTTACCTTGGTTTGGTCTTATCTGAAGTTATTTGGGTTAATTATTTTGTTATGTGCTATTGTACCTAACCTATAGCTACAATCTCCTGGAAATTATTTGGTTGCATAATGGCATACCCATTCAGAATAATCACAACAAATGATCAATTGCATGCTTTTTTTATATTATGCACATCTATTTACTTAAATATCACAAATTATTTGATTTTTTTTTTTACCAAGAAGTCGGGAAATTAGGGTCTGGAAAAGTATGGGATTTGGACATTTCAAATGTAAAAGTCTCTGTGTTATAAAGACTAAACTCAACATGGAGATGAGCTAAAGGCCCTTAAACAATTAGATACCATGATCAATAATCAAAAAAAACATGATGTAACAATGAGAAGAACAAGGAGGAACCTGGATGAACAACAATGCCAGAGACTTACTGTCCAGCAGTAATTCATCCAATTAAAATCCACAAAAAAGTAGAAAAAAGTAAAACACATAACAACAGAAGAGTTACCCCCGCTAGCAGCCAGAATCTGTTTCCATAGTAACAGAGGGTCCGACTGAAACCGACCGGACATTTGAGAGAAACGGTCGAGCTGTATTTATAGACACAGGAGTCAGAGGTCAAAGAGTCTTGGTCGTCGTCCAGCTGAACTTGGCGGCTGCTCCCTCCTTTTATTCTTCTCCTCCTCCTCCTCCTCCTCTTCTTCCTCCTTGTTGTTGCTGAAGTGAAGTCAAGTTTTTTAGTTTTTTTTTTTTCTCTCTCTCTCTGAGTGTGTTGAGCCGTGCAGCTCCGGGGCGTCGGCGCTCTGTAAGCCTCCTGCTGACACCACCACGTTCACAGGCAAAGCACTTATTAACCAGCCGCTCTGAACTCAGCAGCAGCCTCTCTCTCTCTCTCCCTCTCTCTCTCTCTCTCACATGACTTAACATTTTTGCAAGCACCTTGCTTTTTGCATGGGAAGTGTTTAAAAACTTAAAATCCACAGTGGCAGCGGGGAAGGCGGCAGCGGCGGCGGCGGGCGTGAGAATGTGAGAAAGAGCAATGGTGAGTGAGTGCAGTCGCTACTCAGCACTCCGCGGGATTAGAACGTACACATCAACCTGCAAACAGACAGAAAAGCCGACTGTAGCGGCTTTCGCACAGAGGGAAAAAAAAAAGGAGGCAATGAATTTCAATTATGCATGAAGCAGAGGGCATTTTGGGAAATAAGCGCCATTCCCCGGGAGGACCACTCCCCCCCTACCCCCATCCCACTCCCTCCTGCCTCCAGTATCAAAGAATGATCTAATGTCACGCACAGAAGAAAGGTTACTTTCTGCATACGCATTGATATTTCTGCTTCCATCTCTGACCTTTCTCATTCCAAGCTGTGATTTTTTTTTTTTTTTTGCTTAAATGCGAATTCAGCTCGACGTCTGTCCATCTGTCCATCAGCTGCTGTCTGTCTGCCCTCGCTCTCGTCTCACAGGCCTCAGGATCAAAGGGATAGTTCAACATTTTGGCAAATTGGCCCATTGCCATAATTGCTATAGTCATAGCAGTAGGTGTGTTACCTTTAATTGTCGGTGCAAGCTGTTTTTAGAACGGCGAAGCAGAGCCGTGAGCTGAGTTTCCCTCATCAAACTCATCAAATACACAATCCAACAACTCCACAACGCTCTGGTGGACAAGTTGTGACTAGGGCTGCCACGATTAGTCGACTAGTCACGACTACGTCGACTATTAACTCATTGAGTGCCGCGCTCCTTTCCAAAGTTTTAGTCAAGTGTACCGGCAAATTAGACCATATTTGACCTTTTATTTTAGAGCCATAGTGTATTCTATATTATTGCCACCAACACATACTGTAGCTCATTTGAAAGGTTTAACTTTATCCTTCAAATGGCCACAAACCGTTTGTTTCTACGTGCCTCCGTTCCTGAGAAAAGTCAAGCTAAACATGGCTGGGTTTCACCAAAATCCCTCCTTTTTTTCTAGAAAAGGAGATAGAGCGTCTTTTATGAAAGCTGCGCTGTTTGTGTCTGTCGCTCTTCAGACACTCGCATTTCTGGATCAAAGGGCTCGTATAAGATAAATATACACAACAATTGTTGTTCTATTCACAAAACCACCATCGGGGGCGGGGGGGGCGCCACTAAACAGCAATAACACAGACGCACCGTGCCGTGTCACAGCCTCTCGCCGCGGAACGTGAGGCTCTGCCGGCCACAGCGGCTCGCGAACACCGGTCCCGCCGGTGGTCGCGGTCCGTCTGTGGTACGGGTCGGTGGTGCCGGTCTGCTTTGACCCAGAGACCATCAGATTTTACCGCGGGAGGACTTTGGGGAGGACACGGTGTTGCTCCAGATGAAGACCGGGCGGGACAGTGGGCTGAGAGCTTCCTGGTTCAGCTCCCAGCTGCTGCAGCCTCGCGGGTGAGAGCAGAGCAGCAGCGGAGCAGCTGCTGCATCCACATGCAGAACTCCGTTTGCAGAAGCTGAGTTATGATAAAAACTTCCAGATCATGAGCTGTCATGTGACTTTGATCGTCATCTATTTCAGTTCTCCTCGTCGTAGAGTCCCCAAATTTACATATAATGTGTATTAAAGTGTCTATTTTCATAATTTAAAAAAAAAGCAAAAAACGAAAAATTTCGTTTTTGGCACTCAACGCATGGGAACGAAAAACGAGAAATTACGTGGTTGGCACTCAATGAGTTAAAATCGTCGACAACTAATTTAATAGTCGATGCGTCGTTGTTTTGTTTTTTTTACTTTGTTTTTCTCTCAAAACTGCTGCAGCACCTTCCACACACGCACCCGCCACCACAGCCGCGCATCACACACACACGTGCACTCACTCACTCACTCAAGGCGAGTACACATAGGTGTTCTCTCTCTTTTCTCTCTCTACCTGTCTTGTCCCTCATCAAGCGGCACCGGTGTAGCCCCCCTCCCTCCCTCCCTCCCTCCCTCTCCCCCCCGCCGCCACCGCCGCTCCTCTCTCTCTCTCTCTCTCTCTCTCTCTCTCTCTCGTATCATTTTAAATGAGAAGCGATACTAGGAGCGGTACCGCCGCTCCATCGTTTTAAATCACGGACTGAAAAACAGCCGTTAGTCATTTAAAAATAAAATCACGGACTTATATTGGAACGTTACCGCGTCTGGTCACAGCGTCCTGGTCACGTAATGAGCGCTCATCTTACTGTAACGAGGAAGTCTTCTCTACCGGTGTAAATCTACGTCAGTATTTTCCGGTAGCTTCTCATCACAGTCTGCACCTTGCAGAGTTTGAGCTGCACATCAGTTTCACTTGTTTTCATTTGGCAGAGTTTCACACAGAACTTTCTGTTGAGTCTTTCCATGTTTCTCCTTCTGTGACAGTAAAAAGGCACATTTATATTTTTTCAGACAAGACGATTGTCTTATAAACTATTCAGTTTTTTTTTTAACAGAACGACTAGCCTATTATTTACACTGAGCACAAGTTATATTTGAATATAGGCCTACCAAAACTTTATTATTGTGAATAATTCCTTAGTTTCAGGTGTCTACCTTATTTTATTTAAATGTAGCTGTTTAATGCCAGAGACAAATGAAGGAAAGAAAAACCTATAAAACCTTTAAGTATTTATTTTGGTGTTGTTTAGGCCAGTGCCTTATCTTTATTTTACTCAGCTGTTTGCACTTTATGCTACAGTTAAAGCTGCATATTTCATTAAAAGTTTAATGAACTATCATCTTAATTGTCTTTATTTTTAGTTAGCATATACCTTAAACACTTCAAGCTGAAAGCTAATGATGGTATATAAGAGCAGCTGCATGCTGGTGCGATAAGCTGTATGTTTTACATTCAATTTACGTATGATCCGATTAGTCGACTAATCGAAAAAAATAGTCGGTGACTAGTCGACTATCAAAATAATCGTTTGTGGCAGCCCTAGTTGTGACCTGCACATTCACCACGCTATGAGATAATAACACAACGTTACCAGACAGAGTTGTTTTAGAGGTAAATACAGAGACTGCTTGATGAAAAACTGTCCCTGAAGGCAACACGCATCAGCAGTTTTGCATGAATTTCCCTCTAAAACAACTCTGTCTGGTAACGTTGTGTTATTATCTCATAGCGTGGTGAATGTGCAAGTCGCAACTTGTCCACCAGAGCGTTTTGGAGTTGTTGGATTGTGTATTTGAAGAGTTTGATGAGGGAAACCAAGAAATCCCATGAGCCTTCGTAGCGTAGCTCTGAGCAGCTCACGGCTCTGCTCCGCCGTTCTAAAAATAGCTTGCACCGACAATTAAAGGTAACAAACCTACTGCTATGACTATAGGGATTATGGCAATGGGCCAATTTGCCAAAATGTTGAACTATGCCTTTAAAGTTAAACTCACACAAAGCTGATGTAAGAAAAAGAAAGAAAGTAAAAAGAAGTAAAAGAAACTCCAGAGGTTGGAAACCGTGACCTGACGATGTGATATCCACGTCGTGTGTCGCATGTCGTAGGGTTGAGGAAAAAGGGTGAACAGTTGGCGTTGTTATTTTCTGCCTTTAATTGGCTGTTTGTGCAGCGTAATTAAGGTTTTAACGAACCTGAGCGTTTTTCTCTCCTCCTCTAAATCAGCTGATCCTGTTTCATGCTCAGCAGCCGCCGTCTCGTATGTGGTCTCGCTCTTTCAGCAACAAATTAAGCGACGTTCCTGGCACTTTGTGAACTATTAGTGACTTGAAAAATACACACTGAGCTTTAATTAATTTCCTTCAAATGGAACGAGCCTTGTATGTATATGTGTGTGTGTGTGTGTGTGGGGATAAAGGGATAATGACAGTTTTAATCAGCGGCTCTTGCCAGCCTGAACTATGACTCTGCAGTCGCAGCTTTTGTTGGTTTTCAGGGAACAAAAGTGACGTTTATTCAGAGAAAAGCTTCATTTGTCTGCTGTCAAATACACCTCTGTTTAAAGTCAACTTAAATGCTTAACCTGATCTTCTCAAAGGGAACGTGTGAAAAGCGTTCAACATAAAATCACAAACCTCAAACTGTCATATGCAAGACAACAACAACACGTAATACTAATAATAATACACATAATAGAGACACATGAAGGAAAGATAGAAACATTTAAAGACATGTCAGGAAAGATGTTACATACAGTATAAAGGTAGATGTTTGTGTTAAAGCTCCATACAGTATAAAGGTAGATGTTTGTATTAAAGCTCCATACAGTATAAAGGTAGATGTTTGTATTGAAGCTCCATACAGTATAAAGGTAGATGTTTGTGTTAAAGCTCCATACAGTATAAAGGTAGATGTTTGTATTAAAGCTCCATACAGTATAAAGGTAGATGTTTGTGTTAAAGCTCCATACAGTATAAAGGTAGATGTTTGTGTTAAAGCTCCATACAGTATAAAGGTAGATGTCCATGTGTAGTGTGACTATAAAGCAGCTCTAGGTTCTATATTAATACTGTGAAAGTATCAAAGCCTCAGTCCACAGAGAAATGCACACAGCCTGTATTCAGAAACTGAGCCTTAAAACCAGCCGTCAGGACTTCCTGTCACTTTGTGATGTCACGACAAAGCCCCGCCCCCTCACCACCTGGACCATCCATCCAACAACTTGCAGGATTTGGTTTCTCTGAGTGTTTTATTCTGAAATCTGCTCCATTTTTTTTTGTTTTTTTTTGTTGGATCACTTGGAAAACAGTCAGCCAATCAGAAGAGAGACTCAGAGCCTCCTCCTCTCTTCTGATTGGCTGGACGAGGGCTTTTAGCCTCTTGTAGCTTGTACCTTGTTTTGTCACACAGTCAGACGACAGCTGTTGAACCTACAGCTCAATAACCAGATGTTTCTCTCAGAAGCAGTTGGAGCTTCATCTCCATCCTCCTCCTCCTCTTTCTGCTGTTGCTTCCAGCTCACTCATCCTCTCTTTCTCTGTTTCTCTATCTCTCTGCAGACCTCAGGCCCCTCCCCGACGTGGCGATGACCGGTAACTGCACCCGCGAGTGCACCGAGTTCGGCCACTCCGACTCCTGCTGGATGCCCGGCGAGCCCTCCCCGAACCGCAAGGTGTCCAAGAGCGCTCCGAAGCTGTCCACCTTTGTGCCTTACCAGGAGATGGACGGGGCCGAGCAGCAGCTGATGGCCAACGGCAGCCCCAAGCCCATGATGATGGAGGAGCGCGGCGGCGTTGTTGGCGGCGGCGGCGGCAGCAGCGGAGGAGGAGGAGGAGGAGGAGGAGGAGGAGGAGGAGGAGGAAGCAGCAGCTCCAAAGTGTCCAACATGCGGTTCATGACGCCCTACAGCAGTGCCTACCCCGGAGGCGGAGACTCGGCGGTGAAAGACTGCGGGCTGGAGGAGATCCCGCTGAGCCAGGCAGTGGAGTACCACAACGCCACCACCCCGACCGGCCAGACCGCCAAGAGGGAGATCTATCTGTGAGGGAGGGAGGCTCGTGTGGCGCCTCCTCCTCCTCCTCCGCTCTCCACCTTCTACCACAACCGTCCAACCCACTCACCACCACTTCTCCGATAAAATAAAAAACCTCCCGTTCGTTCGTTCTCCCCGTTGCTGCTCGTCGCCGCCGCCCCAGGGTTCCCACTCTTCTCTTGAAATCGTTTTCCAGAACATTTTCAGCTGCTACAATTTGACAGACATTAGTTTTTACGCCGTACGCTGATTTCATCGCCCTGTCCCGTTCAAGCTTTTGGAGTGCTGGAGTGTTCTTTTTTGACAACGGTACCTTATTTTGTAAATTTAATCAGTTTGTTTCTATGTTTATTCCTCTTTCTCATTCTCTCTCCCAGAAGTCTGAAATCTTTCCAAGAATATTTGTCTTATTTCTTGTCAAAATGTCTCATTTCTAGTCAAAACTAATCTCTTTCCACTTAAAATAAGACTCATCACCTAAAAATGAACTTGTTTTTAGATCATTTCCACTTGTTTCAAACTAATTTTCACTTGAAATAAGTAGAAAAATCTGCCAGTGAAAGCAAGTTTCTTGTGCTCGTAATGAGGAAGAAAAACTTGCTTCACTGTCAGATTTTTCTACTTATTTCAAGTGAAAATTAGCTTGAAACAAGTGAAAATGGTCTAAAAACAAGTTAATTTTTGGTGATGAGTCTTATTTTAAGTATAATGGGATTAGTTTTGACTAGAAACGACATTTTGACTAGAGATAAGACAAATATTCTTGGTAAGATATTTGAGTTTTTGCAGTGTGGCTCTAATTTATGAAATAATCACTTAAATGCTAAGAAATTATCAAAAATCTATCATAAAACAGCACAAACATTTTTTTTTTGGAAATGAAATCCTTAGCAGGGTCTGAAAAAGTCAAACAGAGCTCTGGTAGCTGTGATAAATCATTTTCCAGGACAACGTAAAGCTTTTCCAGGACATTTGACTTTTTGTTTTTCTCATTTTCCATGTGTTTTTCATGACTGGGAAAATCGGTCAAACGTTTTCCAGGTTTCCCAGATTTTCCAGGACGCGTGGGAACCCTGCACCTGTCCCACTGCCGCCCCCTGTGCCTATTACTCGCCGTGCCGCAGCACCGACTCCCCCCTTCATCCTTTTTATAACTGCATCCACTGTACAAGGCTTTAGACCCCACCAACCCCTCCCCCCGTTGCCCTGACGACACCGCCGCCAACCTCCACCTCCCTCGCCACCGCCACCAACCGCCGCCGCCTCCTCCCACCTCTAGAAAACCAAGTGTAAAATAGAATTAATTAAAGTCGATTGACGAAGAAAAACACGACGCGGCTCCTTGCGGCCGCGGAAGGAATGTAAACTACACCACATCGTTGTGATAATTTAATGGGAAACTATTTAGCTACTCACGTATTTGAGTTGGATTTTTGTGCGTTGCTTTTAGGCTTTGTCGCTGTGTTGGAACAGAAAAAGAAAAAAACACCTTCTTTGGGGGGAGGAGGGAAAGAACTTCTTGTAAATCCTACCTAAGTATACTGTGTAACGCTATCTATCCTGAGGTTTGTTCCTTTTGGTTTTTGGGGGTTTGTTTGATTGATTTTTCTTTTTCTTTTTTCTTTTTTTTTGGTTTTTAACTCCTCCCTGTCGACTCTTCAGCCTCCTCCGGGATATTTACACATCTGAGCCGAGTTGCATCAAATCAACCCGGCTCGTTTTTATCAGGAACAGCTCATCGTCAACGTTAAAGACGTTTTTTGCAGAAACGCAGCTGTTCGTCTTCGATCTTCGTCTGGAGTTGCTGTTGAGGACTTTTTCTTTTTTTCAGTTCTGTCCATTTTTTTTAATTTTTTTTGTTGTATCCCCCCCAACCCCTGTGAAGTCTTTTTCCAGTGTACAGAGCTGTAAATACTACAAACAGTGACAAAAGGAAGCTGCTGTGGCTGTAAGCTGTGGATCCGTGGTTGTCGTGCTGTCTGCAGATCTTCATGTAACGTCGGCTCGATGGACTGAAAACCTTTTGCATGTACAGATGAAAACGACGACGACGACGACGACACCGCGGTCGTTGGACCGTCACACTGCAGGTACCTGGACTCTTGAGCATCACCGACGGTGCCGAGTTATAAACACACAGACTTTTTAGTATTATTTTTTGTGTTTTCCCCCCTCCTCTACAACTTTACAAACACGGTTGATATTTGGGTTTGTTTGTGAGGGGGGGACGAAATCATCAGAGACGCATCGACACCAGTTTATCCAGAACCAGACAGAAATCTGAGCTCGAGGTGTTTCAGTACGTTCTGTAAGATTGTCGTATCCTGCTGTTGTCAGTAGTACACCATGAAATTAAAACGCAAAATGGATTTATGTCCGAGTTAAAAAAAATAAATTGATTCTCACAGACGGCAATCTGAAAAAAGAACATCACACAAACAATAAACATTTTCAGTTTTCAAAGCAATTCTAAACATTTAAAAGTCACACTGTTCATTATTAAAACTGAAACAATAAACAATGAGAAATTCAGAGTTGACATGTTCGTTAAGCTGCTTGAGCTCGGTTCGGTGCTACTGGTCGATCTGAAGGTTTAACCTCTGGGAAAACGAAATCATGCTTTAGCTGCAGCTCATCACAACGCGCAGAACTTTTTCTTTGAGCCTGACACGTTGTCCAAGATTTAAAAAAAGAAAAAACAATGAATGAGACGGGTCACGTAAAAGGAAATCAAACAAAGGGGGTTCATCCTCTGGGGAAGCAGAAACTGCTGTCAGAGCTTAGATGTTGATGATAAAAGTGTTTTGAAGTAGAAAGATCAACGTATATGTGTGTGGTAGCACTGGGAAAAAAAAACTAAAAACATCAGGGACACTTTGTTTTTTCTAAACTTCATCCTCTGGGGAACATGAATATCCACAATTAGTTAAATTAAAATCAGTAAGATCAAAGTTACTCAGCTTAATCCTCTGGGGAGCATCAGTATTCACCATTATCTTACAGTTCATTTAGTACAAATCTGTTGTGGAGGCGCAACGACAAGTTTAGGAACTGATCATAGTTTATGTTTGGACGTTTTGTCTTCATGTCGGTGTTGGGAGAAAGGTCAGCGAGGTCATCAAAGTTAGCAGGCCTCATCCTCTGGGGAACATGAATATCCACAGTTATTTAGATTGAAATCATCGCTGAGCTTCATGAAGAACAAATCGTGGACATTTTGAAATCTTTGAGGCACCAGAAGAAAGATCAGAGAGGTTACCAGGGTTGTTCAACTAAATCCTCTGGGGAACATGAACATATTGTTACTTTACCCCAAATGAAAACCTACCTATCTGTTGTGGAGTTTAGGTACCAATCATAATTTTGTGTTTTGGATGTTTTGTCAAAGTTGCCAGGCCTCATCCTCTGGAGAACATGAATTATCACATGAACATGAGTTGGTTAAATAAATCAAAGTCTGTCCATTCGTTTTAGAGATGCTGCAGCTTCTTCAGCAAGAAATCTGAAGTTTGAAAGGTTTGTCTTAGTGACGGTGCTGGAGGAAAGGTTGAAGTTCAGGCTTCATCCTCTGGGGAGAACAAATGTTCTCAGCCTTGTATAACATGAGTTGACCAGCTTCTTCTTTGTGGTTCTGCTTTCTAACCTTTCTTGAAATGATGTCGATTCCCAAATCACCACCAAACATTTAGTTCCCTCATCAGTCGCTGCCAAGGGGGTGGATCGGACTACACGCAGGTGTAGCTCACAGTCGGCCATATGAGGACGGGCAACTTGCTCTGACTCTGGCTGCAGTTACAGTGCAGTAGATAGGTGATCCAGTCATCTGCACTAAAAAAACGATTCATAACTCTGTGAAAAATAAATCAGTATGTAGCTATTTACTTTAACTATTTGCATAATGTCACTATAATATTACTTAAAAAAAAAAAAAAACATTATTAAAATTATCCGTGATTCTAAATATGCTGCATCATAACTGCATAAACGTTCATAAAAATCAAACCGTTTTGAAATCGGACAAAAACTGAGCAAGTTGTGGTCATTATAGCAGGACATGCACCATAGGCTTAATCCTCTGAGGGAGAGAGTTGCCCTTCCCAAGATGGCCGCCGTACTGGCTACGCTTTGTCATTGGGAAACAGCTGCGGGTGAGTCAT
>NC_140916.1:2775017-2920865 GCF_045865225.1 Trachurus japonicus
TCGCTGTCTTCTCCTTCTTCCTTTTCGTCTTCACAGGCTAGAATATGACACGCCCACTGATGATGTCATGGTTCCCAGAAGACAACCACCTACAGTATTTCTTGGTTTCCTTGAGAACCAACTTTTCAGGTCCAAATCTGTTATTTTTTCTGTCTGAACCGGGAACCAGAACCGGCACAGAGCCCTGCCAGTATGAAACCCCTATGTGTTCCTCATGTTTGACGTCCTTGAGTGGCTTTGCACCAACGTTGCACCAACTTTCTCCAGGATTTCCCCCCACTACTTAAAACTGAAACACAGAGAAGAAACAGCTGAAACTGTTTCTGACCTTGTTTTGGTCTGGACTATCAAACTTTGCTGTTGGATGTAATCCAAATCTACAGGTGTGAAAGCTCCTCTGGACCATGGTTCAGACCAAAGACCTGAAATCTGGTCCAAACAAAAGAGGCGTTCTCTGTCCAGACCAAACTAAACCATGGATCAGACTTTTGCAGTGTCAAAGCTTCTTTCTTTTTCTTTTTCTTTTTACCCTGGGTTCAGACTGTCAGGTGCTGTTTGGACTTTGCTGTTTGTGGCGACCTGCTCATTGTTTCCCCACTGAGCTCTGGAGCTCGGAGGTCCTGGTCTCTTTCTCTCCGTCACTCTCGTTAGTTTCCCACCTCTTTACCTCCTCAGTGTGAGGCCGAGTGGTTCGACGCTAAGCAGCAGTATTTATTATTAAACCTGTTAGCAGTCTGTGTTCAGCGGGGGGAGGTGGGCACCGCTTCCTGTGGCGCCGCAGTCACACAGGGAACGCAGGATTAATGACACCTGTACGGGCTTCAGTCCGCTAACACCCCCTACCCCCCACCACCACCACCACCACTACCAGAGCCGAGAAACTCTAATTACGACCTGAGGCTCTGCACGTTATTGGCAATAATTTGCACCAGTTTAAAAAAAAAAAGAAAAAAGCTGTGAGCTGGTTCTGAGGTTCGCTCATTTCTGAAGCTGCATGTAAATGGCTGCTGAGGGTAATGTGAGGTTTCACCTGTAGTGATGCACACCAGCTGAGGTGGGATGGATGAAAGGAAAAAGGCACTTTGAGAGAGAGCGAGGAGCTGCAACGGAGGAAAAAAAAAAAAAAAAAACCTCCCTAACAAGTCATTTAGTCTCTCACTGAGTCGTAAAGTCTCCAAACAAAGCAGGAGTGGGTCGGTGCGTGAGACGACTTCAGCTCCGCACATCAAAGATTTCCACGTTTTAATACAAGTGAGTAAAAGAAAAAATATATATATATACATGTGTGTGTGTATATATATAAATATATAGAGAGTTATAGATAAAGCAGCGTAGATCTTTCTCACCCTGAGAGTCTGAACCTCACGGTGATAGAAAACAGAGCCTTAACCCACTGAACCTGTGTCTTTCTTTTTTTTTTTAAATAAACGTTTCTTTCATCTCTACGTTCTTCCAGAGGTGATATTGATCAGAAAGCACAGCTGGCAACATCCAAACAACCAACCACATCACAGCGCTGCTTCCTGCTGTAACATAACATCTGAGTGTTCAACCAGCAGGAAGCAGCAGCTCCACGTAAAGAACCCGGACCCATGTTTTTTACTGATTTAGTAAAAATGTGGAGATTTATTGAGCTCATTTCATTTCAGCCATTTCTCCCCCCCAAAAAACCCAATGAATGAACTCAACAGGAAGTGCTAACATGCTACTCATCGCCTTCTGCTTTTTGTCACTCAGCAGGAAAATGCATTCACCCGTCCGTCTGGCTCCTGTTCACAGGGCTGAGTGATTTATTGGAATTAATTTCATGAATTTTTAATAAACGAAAGTGAATGTTTTTTTGATTGATGTGAATTATATCGACAGCGTTTTTTTCCCCCTATAGACCGCCAAAATAAAAGACACGCCTCTAAACCTGTTAACAAACTGCAGACGAAGTGAATTGTTATTGATAATTAATGTTTAATCCACGAGAATGGCAGATTTTTAAAAGTATAGTGCACACACACAGTATGCAGATATATAAGTGCCACATTATTCACATCACATACACACATTATGCATATATACAGTACTGTGCAAAGGTTTTAGGCAGGTGTGGAAAAAAAGCTGAATGCTTTCAAAAATGGAAGTGTTATTTTTTTTTCATCAGTTAACAAAATGCAGTGAATAAAGAGACAAGAATCCTAAATCAAATCAGTATTTAGTGTGACAATGACACTGGCTAAATGTTTGGGGTTGTTGTGAATACATTTTGGGTCCAATCAGACGCCTCACTAATGGTATTGCATGATGGATAAGTATTTTGACTTAACAGCATTTTGTCATGCCTTCCTAAAACTTTTGCACAGTACTGTATACATATATATTTTTAATTTTGGTCATTTTTCGACCTTAAACAAGTTTTCTCTCGACCAAACCTCCTCCTACATCCCAAGAAAAACCCTCTATTGTCAGTGCTGGTGATTAAAAACCACAAAAATTAAAGATTTGAAATAAATTTTAAAGTTATTTCCAAATCTTTTTGCAGAAAAGCAGAGATCAGAGGGAAGACGTGCGGTCACACTGTTGAGGCAGAAAAGTTTGGACGGCTGAAATGAGACTACATGACTTGACACTTTGCAGCAAGCGTGTGAGTGTGTGTGTGACTGTGTGTGTGTGTGTGTGAACATTCACCGTCCAGATCAAAGTGTCGCCGTCGGGCTGCGGTGCCTTCAAAGTCCAACTAGGGTCACCTACAGGTCACATGATCTGGTTTTATTTTGGTAAAGACAGTCGCTCTCCTGCTTTGTGTTTTTTCTTTTACATCGTCGTCGCCTCAGACACTTTATAGATTTCTAACGTGCGAACATGACGTTTGTGTTTTGATGTGAGCGTCTTGTTAATACGATTCAAATCACAATTCCTCCGCTGTCGTACGGTGATTGGATTTACTGTGGCCGTATCTGCCTGTTTAGAAACCACACACACACACACACACACACACAGACACACACTGAGTCACAGTATTCCCCTGCATGTAAATCAATCATCATTCAACCGACGTTCAACCCTCCCAGTGACAAAGATTTAGAGTTCACGGGCGCCGCCGCAGTCCCTCATGCTCGCCGTCTTTCCTTCCTCTGGTGATTTAATGCCGGCGCTCTGAGCTCTGATTGATTATTTACAGGCTCAACATGGACGTCCACATCCACACTGCTCCTCCTCCCTCCTTTTCCCTCCGCCACCGTTTCACAGTAAACAAGTCTCTTTTTTATTCTGCTCCATGATGCCGGCCCACCACCATCGCCGCTGCACGCCGGCCGCCAACTCCCAGGCGACCGGCGTGTTGTGCTGCGTAAGGTAAAGATGAAGGAGGAGGAGGAGGAGGAGGAGGAGGAGGAGGAGGAGGAGGCAGGTGATGTAGCGTCAGGTTCACCTCAGCTCTTTGGCACCAATTAACCCCAGAAGGAGAAAAAAGCGACCTCATGGCGACCTCTGGTGACCCCTAGTGCTGCTGCTGTTGGCTTCAGCTCCGAAAAACCAAGAGACCAAGAGAGCAAACAAATCATTTTTTATGAAGGTGTGAGTTTGTCTAAGTGTGTGTGTGTGTGTGTGTGTGTGTGTGTGTGTGTGCAGACCCTTTGACATTGCTTATCACAGATATGAGAGGCCGGAGTCAGAGGCCGAGGTCAGGAGCTCAGTCAACACAACCAGTTCTTTATGGAGCTGGTTTCTCTGCACAAAAGGCGCCGACATGTTGAAACAGGAAGGAGACACAAACATAAACACAAACACAGACACACAAACACAAACACACATAAACAAACACACAGTTGTCTTGGATATCATGGTTTCAGACTGAAGAACCAGCGTCCATGCACAAACTTCTTGCCACAGCATCGTGGTCTCTACATTTTATTTTTTTATTTTTTAAAAAAGGGAATAAATATTGAATGTTTCCCCAGAGGAATGTAGTTACTTCAGGTAATCAGATTACTACGGTGGCCCTGAGGTGCAAATCACAACGGCAAATCGGAAAAAACAACGACGTAATTTGTCGTTGTTTTTTCCGATTTGCCGTTGTGATTTGCACCTCAGGGCCACCGTAGTTACAGTACTTAAAGGTGACAGGTGATTGAAACTAAAAACTCACTGAGAATATGAAATAATCGGTGCATTTTATTTTGAAATTTGGTTTTAAAAAAGTGTGTTACACCTTCTATACGAGCCTGAACACACACACACACACACACACACACACACACAGTGTTCAGGCTCCAGGCTTTCCTTCCTGTCAGACTCCAAACACTTCCTGCTCCCTGGAGGAACACCTGAACCCCCCCAACGCCCCCCAACCACCACCACCACCAGCTACCCATCAACCCCCAGGAGAGCTGCTGTCACACACACTGACAGCCTCACTGAGTGTGTGTCTGTCTGTGTGTGTCTGATCAGCAGGTGTCTCTGCATGCAGAGCGTCGTCCACCTCCCGTCCCGCTGCCTTTACATTCCCTTTCAAATCCACTTTAGTGACAGAAAAAACACACATATATAAATAAATATACATATGTGTATGTGTGTGTATTTCTGACACTGTTGCTTATAAATAATATAATAATATTCCAGTGAGAAAACAGTTGGTAGGAAATATGGAGCCGGACCTGAGGGAAACAGGAAGTGTGGTGACTTCAGTGTTAGAGGTGGGACACGCCCACAATATGACATCATCATGATAAACTCAACTTCCTCTTGTTTCTGATTTTAAAAAAAGAAGAAAAAAAAAAGGTGATATTCAAAGGAAGATTGGACCATTAGGACCACAATGAGAAAAAAAAACACAGACTTACGAGAATAAAGTCATGAATTTACGAGAATAAAGTCGTGAATTTACGAGAAAAAAGTCATAACATTACAAGAATAAAGTCGTAAATTTACAAGAATAAAGTCGTACATTTCCTACGAGAAAAAAGTCATAACATTACGAGAATAAAGTCGTAAATTTACGAGAACAAAGTCGTAAATTTACGAGAACAAAGTCGTACATTTCCTACGGGAAAAAACTCATAACATTACGAGAATAAAGTCGTAAATTTATGAAGTTTGTGATTTTTTTTTGTCAATGTGGCCCTATAGTACTCCGTCGTAGAAGATAGATATTGATCAGAAACAATAAAGTATTTGTCAGGATTCAGAGAGCGGAGCTGTGACGTGCACTGCTCACTAATCAAATGCAGTTAGTTTACCTCAAATAAAAAAAATACAAAAAAAACACAATAAAAAAAAAATCACAGGTATCAGATTAACATGCAGTCGTTCATTTTAAAACAAACGCTTTTCCTCAAGTTTGAATTTTAGTGTCATGGCACTAAAACACAAAACTCCTGATGAACATGAAGTGCACTTGTTCGCTTTGAAAAAAAAAAACAATAAAAAAAATAAAAACACAAAACTTAACACACCCGATGACTTAAACGCATCAATTTGGTTTTTTCGGTTTTATTTTTGTTAGTTTTTTTTGGTTTTGACAACACAACAGTGGTTTACTACTGACAGTGAAGGCATCGTTTGTTTCTGAAATCCACTGCTGTAGAAAACTCACAGGCTGCGTCTCAATGTGTTCGTTTCCTGTTTCATTGAACGTGAATCTGAATGGCTGCCCCCCAGTGGCCGGCAACATCAATATGTGCAGCAGTAAATGGGAGATTATGAATGTTTTTATGTTGTAATGAAGAAATTAGCACGTTAATTGGCTTCACTTCTTTAAAGTTTATGAGAGGAAAAGGTCCAGTTTGAGACGCTGCCTGTTTTTGTTACTTTTTGCTGTGTTTTTTTATGTTTTGGACCCTGATCCAGTTGTGAAACTCCTCTGGTCTCTTAATGAATCACGTAGTCGTAGCCGTGCGGTGGAATCTGCTCCTAAATGACAGTAAAACATGAATGTTTCTTTTCTTTCTTCAAGTCTGTGCAGTTTTTTTTTTTTTTTTTTACTAAAGCTTCAGATCCTCTACAGGATTTTCTTTATTTGTCGTCTTTGTTTTGTTGTTTTTATACTACAGCATTTTCCCTCTTCCACGCTTGTCAGTGACTCAGTGAACTCATCTCTTCCCTCCGTCCACTGATATTTAATCTGGAACGATGTTGTGCTTCTCAAATTGTCATGTCGTGTTGTTTTTAAAAAGAAAAAGGTTTTAAGACGTTTGCATTCAATCAGATTTAAGCCACAGAAATGACACTTCATTTCCCATAAAGCTCATGTCAGAGCCTCAGACGACATTTCGAGTGTTTTTTTCTCGACACGATTGAGTTTGACAAGTGAAAATCAGTGAAATGCACCTTTAATAAAACATGAAGCTCCTCCTGACTCATTCATACGACGTCTCTCTCTCTCTCTCTGAAATGCACAATTCGTGTCAAAACTCCCACTTTTCCCAACTGCTCGACATCTGCAGCTCTGACCTGGGAACACCTGAGGTTTCAATCTGATCCCAGTCAAACGTCTGAACCTTTTTTTTTTAAAGAAAAACCTCGACTGACCTGAGAGCAGCAGATTTGTTCCGACATTCGTTATGGAGTGGGTTTGCTGTATTTTTCTTTGTTTTTCTTTTGTTTTTTTGGTTGTGTATTATACCGAGGCCGGAGTCGGTGGAAGACGAGGCCTCGGCCGAGCATGAAACAAGCCAACTTTATAAATATTATACATTTTCGTTGTTGTCGCAGTTGTTTTTTAATCAATGTTATGGAATCAACACTGCTATAGACATGCTGTATGAATATAAATGGTCATTGCTGTTTTGTTCTTTTTACCCGACGCGGTGGTGTAAATGATGTTTTCCTGAGTGTGGGGCAGACTGGACTCTGTTTTTTTGTTTTTGTTTTTTTTTACTTCGTTGTCACTGAACCACGAAAAAATGACGGTGATTCCACAAAGAATCTGCAATCAAATACAAAACAGTCGGATTTTGTTTTTGTTTTTTTAAATCGCACTAAACAAGAAAATAAAAAGGAAGAAGTCAGGTCTCAGTTTTCAAAACTCTACGGAAGCTGAGAGGGGCCATGTTTTGTCAATCATAAAACTGTGGTTCGATTCCCCCAGACAGCCTTAAAATCTAACACGAGTAGCCCATCAACTAAAACGATGGATGATCCATCTGAAGCCATTTTAATAAGAAACACGTCTCATACGGAAAGTTTCAGAAAGAAATATAATGTCATAATCATCATGAGATGAACGATCATCTGAAAAAAATATAAATATATATATTGCCTGATTTGTTTTCTCAACCAAGTATATAGATTATTACAATTTAAATTGATGAGATAATAGTTTAAAATCTTTTTTAAAGTTCCACAAAAACATTTTGGGAGCTTCAAAGTTCCTGGAAAATATTTTATTGTCATATTCACACATAATAACATTTAATTTGGGGATTACAATACATTAGATTTGAGAAAATTAGTTAATAATGACAAATAAAATGTCATTACCTCAAACAACCGTTGTGATCACCAAGAAGCTTCCTATTGTTAGTGACTTATGACGACTTATTAATGAATTATCTTGGGGTTGGATCGTTTAGGGTAGATTTGGGGAGGGGGGGTTGCACTTTTTTAATTTCTCTGAAAGTTCAATAATCGAAAAAAAAAAAAAAAAAATGAAGTTAACCATCCAGATGTAACAGAATCCGCACGAGAAAAATTGTGATTGTAGTGAATTCTGGCGGCTCCGAGCTTATACTGTACGTCATTGGATGGAGTGTTTTGTTTCTGTTTGGTTTTTTTTTTCAATCTTGTTTTATTTTGACGAGAAGAAAACAGCAGGACAGAGCTGCCAAACCACTTTCTTTGTCTTTTAACAGGAAGTCCATGTTTGTAGCTTAATTGTTGGTTGGTTATATTTATATAGGAACAATGCTAGTGATGCCTTGTTTTTTGTACAGTTTTATGTACATGCAAGTGTAGGTTTTTAAAAAATGAAGATGAAAAAATATATATATTCA
Source organism: Trachurus japonicus (assembly GCF_045865225.1). NCBI lineage: Eukaryota > Metazoa > Chordata > Actinopteri > Carangiformes > Carangidae > Trachurus > Trachurus japonicus. The sequence goes on from NC_140916.1 coordinate 2,782,997, forward strand.
AACAACGACAACGACAACAAGAACAACGTGAAGGAAATCTGACCCTGAACCTGTAGGATTATATTGTTAAAGTACCGTAGGCTCTATTAAATGTAGGAGTGATGAGTCAGACTCAGAGCGGAGGAGCGTCTCTCCTCCAATCATCCACCGGCTTTTACCGCTTTCCTTTTCCCTTCTCTCACGTCTGTCCGGGCCGGAGTCCCGAAGACAAAACTGTACATTTTATTCTTTTTCTTTTTTTTGTTGTTGTTGCTTTTTGTTTCATTGTTTTGATTTTTTGTTTTTGGTCTGTTGATTTCTCTCCCTCTCTCTCTCTTGGAGGAAGTTTGCGTGACGTGTTTGTTTGAGCCTCATCTGTTTCTCTTTTTGATCAGCATCCGCATGTTTGACTTTTAGAAAAAATGTGGTCTTTTATTTTTGCTGAGCAAATCAAAGAAATGATATCTTGTAATTACTCCTTCCTTATAGCTTTACAATAAAATACATTCAGTCAAAGGTAGACGTCGGCTGTCGCTTCGTCTTTGTTCCTCCTGAGGGTGTGAGTCGGGATCGTAAACAAGGGGGCGGGGCTTAGCTAAAGGTATGTGATGTGGGTAAACGATGCTGATACTTTGCTAACTTTGAATTTACAAATTCATAAATCAGAATTATTGAAATCTCATTGTATTTGCTCCTAACCCTATTCTTCTTTACCATCTTCATCCATCTATCCATTAGTGTTGCGGTATTTGACCACATTTTCAAGGTCTTGGTTTTGTCTCACTACATTATTCCTCAGTCTAACCTACAGTAACCCTAACCCCCTTGGTCTTGGTCCTGACTCGGTCTCGACCCCTCAAGGTCTTCGTATGCTCTGGTCTTGGGTTTGGTGACCACAACAATACCATCCATTTGGTCGCATTAGCATAAGGCTAACAGGAAGTTACAAGACATTGCTCTCTAAAACAACATTTTCCAGCTCCAGTCACTGGATGGACATCACATCTTCAACTAAACTACGCTACGGAGGCTCATGGGATTTCTTGGTTTCCCTCATCAAACTCATCAAATACACAATCCAACAACTCCACAACGCTCTGGTGGACAAGTTGTGACCTGCACATTCACCACGCTATGAGATAATAACACAACGTTACCAGACAGAGTTGTTTTAGAGGGAAATACAGAGACTGCTTGATGAAAAACTGTCCCTGAAGGCAACGTGCATCAGCTGTTTTGCATGAATTTCCCTCTAAAACAACTCCATCTCGTAACGTTGTGTTATTATCTCATAGCGTGGTGAATGTGCAGGTCACAACTTGTCCACCAGAGCGTTGTGGAGTTGTTGGATTGTGTATTTGATGAGTTTGATGAGGGAAACCAAGAAATCCCATGAGCCTCCGTAGCGTAGCTCTGAGCAGCTCACGGCTCTGCTCCGCCATTCTAAAAATAGCTTGCACCGAAAATTAAAGGTAACAAACCTACTGCTATGACTATGGGGATTGTGGCAATGGGCCAATTTGCCAAAATGTTGAACTATCCCTTTAATCACAGTCTGTTCATATCTTCAAACATGGCAGCGTGTTAACATGTTGGTTTTTACATGTCACATAGACAGATGTAGGAGTCTGAAGTTCAAACAAAACAATCTCACCTCAAATGTCCGTATAGAAACTTTTCTGGAGTTGTGAACTTTGGGGCTCAACGTGGACAAACTGGAGACAATTTCCTGGAGAAAACCAGAAGGAATAACTGAAAAGCTCCAGAACGGGATCTTCTGATACATTTCCCAAATAAATTCTTGAGATGTTTCAGCCCCTTTCACTTGTGAAGAATCAAAACTCAACACTGGTTGTTTTTATTGGACGCAGCAGAACCTCGACTTCCTGGTTTGTCTTGATGTAATAAAACTTTCATCTCCAGAAACTTAAACGTCTGGAAAATCTTTCCGAAATGAAAACACCTGAGGACGTGACCTCGGTGACTCAACACCTGTCATCTCCTCCTATCCACAACAGTTTCCAGCTGCAGCCTCGCCGCCGTGACTTACAACCTTTTCTTTTTTTTCTTTTTTTTTTTGTTTTCTTCTGGCGCCGCTCCGCTGATGTTCCTAAGGAGCCGTAAAACGCCTCGACTTCTTCTCCGTTATTGGATTCCACTTCAGGAAATTGACTGGTGAATCCTCTGGTTGCTGGCGTGTCGCGCCCTAAAGCGAGACGACGCCACCCAATCACATTTCAATAAAAAAAACAAAACTCCCCACTCCTCCTGTACACACAGTGGTGTCGGCTGGATGAAGGAATATGAAACGCTCCTATGACACTGTGCTTATAGCTGTTGCATCGCATTACAGCAGTAAATTGAAATTCAGGGCAAAATGATTAAATTCATTGCTTCAATATTTTCCTGGAACAACAGACGGAGACGTCGTCGTCAGGACGACACTGTTGCAGCAGGTTGCTTCGCTTTCCCGCGCCGACGTCTTCTCCCCAAAGGTTTCATCACTTCACCTCGTTTCTTCTCCTCCTCCTCCTCCTTTTCTACTCTTTCTTTCCTCCATCCAAACGCTTCTGCTCCTCATTTAATTCTCTCTTGTTTCCTTCCTCCTTCTTTCCTTCCTTGTTTCCTTCCATGCTCCCTCTTCTTCTGACTTTCTTCCTCTCCTCATTTCTCCTGTCCTGTCATCTCTCTTTCTTCATCTGCTTTCCTTTCCTCTTTCTACTTGTTCCCTTCCTTGCTTCCTCTCCTTCATTTATGCCTTTTCAACATTTCCCTCCTCTACTGTTTCTCTTTTGTCTTTTCACTCATTTTGTCTCCTTCCCTCCTCTCCATCTCTCTCTTTCACTCCTCTTTCCTGTTTCTCTCCTCCTCCTCCTCCTTTTCTACTCTTTCTTTCCTCCATCCAAACGCTTCCTCAATTTATTCTCTCTTGTTTCCTTCCATGCTGCCTCTTTCTCCTTCTTTTCCTTACTTCCTTGCATTCACCATCTCCTCTTTATTCCCTTTCTCCTCCATCTGTTTTCCTCTCCTTTTCCATACTACTACTACTCTTTCAGTCCCTCCTCTCCTCGTTTTCCTCCTCTTTCCTTCCTTGTTTCCTTCCATGCTGCCTCTTTCTTCTTTTGTGCTTCCTCTCCTTCTGACTTTCTTCCTCTCTTCATTTCTCCTGTCCTGCCATCTCTTCATCTGTCTTCCTTCCTCATTCTTTTCACACACTTGTTTCCCTCCTCCTGTTTTCCCTCCTCTACTCTACTCTTTCTCTTTTGTCTTCGCTCAGCTTGTCTCCTTCCCTCCCTCTCCATCTCTCTCTCTCTCACTCCTCCTCTTTCCTGTTTCCTCTTCATTCTTTCTTGTTTCTGTTTCTTTCATCCCACCTTCAGGCCCTTCTCTCTCCTCCTCCTCCTCCTCTATCCTTTTTTAATCGTTCTTTCCTCCATCCAAACACTTATTTATTTCCTCCAATCATTTCCTTCTTTGCTTCCTCTCTCTCCTATTACACTCGTTCTTTTCTTTACTTCCTCACTTTCCTTTTCTCCTCTTCTTCTGACTTCATTCCTCTTTTCATTTCACTTTTTGTCCAGTCATGTCTCCTTCTCCATCTCTTTTCCTCCTTCCATCTTACACTCTTTCTGCACTTGTCCCCTTCCTTGCCGCCCTTCAATCTCTCCTTCCTTCCTATATCTTCATCCTTTCCTTCCTTCTGTTTCCCCCCTCTCTCCTCTTTCCGTTTTGTCTTTTGTCACTCATCTTGTCTCCTCCCCTCCCTCTCCCTCTCCATCTCCATCTTTCTGTTCTTGCTTGTTTTCGGTTTCTTTCATCCCACCTCATTTCTCCTTCAGTCCCTCCTTTCTCCTCCTCTCGCTGCCACTTCACAAGCACTTGTTCCCTCGCTCGCCTACTCCCTCTTTTCATCTCTCCTTCCACCCTTCTGTCTTTCATTTCCTTCCTTAACTCTTTACTTCCATCCTCACCTTGTCTCCATTTTTCCTCCTCCTCTGTTTCTTCCTCCTCCTCCTCCTTCTCCTCCTCTCTCCATCTCTCTTTACGTGGATACCGATGAAGCCGTGATGTAAAGCAAACCTAAAACAGGAAGCAGATGATCGTATAATAATGTAAGATGAAGCTGTATTGATTCTTCAGGCCGGAGCAGCAGCTGCAGATGATGGAGGAGAAATTAGAGTCGAGGAACGGAGCAAATGGAGGGAAATCAAATATGAAGGAGCAGGAATTTCAGAGTGATAAGGGCACATTCAGATGAATGTGGAGCGAATATAAAAAACTATAACTCAGAATAGAAGGAGAGAGAAGGAGAGAGAAAGAGAGAGCGGGAAATTTTAAGTAACACTTCTGCACACTGGCCAGAAAATAATAATAATAATAATATAATAATAATAATATTTCCTGTCTTTTTGTGGGAGCTGCACCTGAGCTGTTGGATGGAGAGTAAGATGAAGAAGAAGAGGAGAAGGAGGAGGAAGAGGAGGAGGATGTTGCTGCTGTTATGTGGTTGGAAAATGAATTTTTTTGGCAGAGAGAGAGAAAGCAAAAGAGAGAGCCGCGGGGATGGAGAGAGTTTTGTGTAATTGGTATTAGGCCGACTGTCAGACAGGCGCCGGTGGGAGGTGATGTATGGAAGACGTGGAAGGAGTGAACAGATACCGAGGAAGAAGACGAAGAAGAGGAAGAGGCAAACTGCTGCTGCAACTGAAGAGTCTGAGACGACTAACGAGGAAGTGATGATGCAATATAATGTGGGGCGTCACCGCAGGAAAATAACAGCTGAAGACGAAGGAGAAGGAATCTGTCAGAGAATCAACCTGCAGGACGTGATGATGTGCTGCTAATTTAAAACAGTAGGAAAATGTTTTTGTGGAGGAAAAATGTGGAGTTGTTGGAGTTTTTTTTTCATACTCACACACCTGTCAACACATTTAATTTGTTTTCCTGCAAAATCTGCTCCAGGAAACTTGAACCTGATTTGTATGTGAGGTTGCATGTGTGAGTCTGTTCACGCAACACTCACAAACACCAGGTTAAAGTTAAAGATGGAGGATTGGCTGTTGGAGCGTCACCGTGGTTCAACTGGTCTAATGTTTATGGTGTAGGTCACAAACTCCCATTTGTATACGTGACGCACCTTCCTGAGAAACTCACTTCCACTCCAGTAGTAGGAATAGTTCACCAAAAAATGAAATTCAGTCATTATTGAATACTTCGGACTAGTTTTTTATTCCTCAAAGTGCATCTGGAGACCCCGGGAGGCCGGTTCCTAGTCCAACCAAAACTTTATATGAGAGTCAATAGGGACAGACACAAAAACGTCCATGAAACTACACCAAAACCATTTAATATTCCTCCACACTGCTCGTCCACTGCAATCCAAGTGTCCTGAAGGGATGTAGTCCATAGTTTACTGGAAACAATGTAATGTAGGACATTTTTACAGCCTAAACAGTCCCGGATTCACGCGATGCACGCTGACGTGACCGGACTTGCCTCAATGACGTTGTTTGGGGTAAACTCTGGACTATATCCCTTCAGGACACTTGGATTGCCACTGTCAAGCAGAACGGTGGAATATTACAAGGTTTTTGTGTAGTTTTAGGGACCTGTTTGTGTCGGGCACACGTGCATCACGTGAACGCGAGAGCGCGCCCCAGGCAAATTCAATCCATGACTGTTTAGGTTGTAGAAATGTCCTAAATGAGGTTGTTTCCAGTAAACTCCGGACTATATCCCTTCAGGACACTTGGATTGCAGTGGACGAGCAGTGTGGAGGAATATTAAATGGTTTTTGTGTAGTTTTATGGACGTTTTTGTGTCATTTTGGTTGGACTACGAACCGGCCTCCCGGGTCTCCAGATGCACTTTGAGGAATAAAAAACTACTCTGAACTATTCCTTTAATCTTTGCATTTCATCTCCAGCATGTTCTCCACACTCCCAGCTAATGTCACTCCACATAGATCAGATCACCCCCAAACATGAAGTCAAACGCACAAAGCTTCTGTTGAAATTTCTAAATACAAGACAATGTAAACAGAAGCTCCACCCACTCAGTCTTCAGCCAGTCAGAGGCTCCTGAAGGAAACAGGACGTCATGGACGAAGAGAAGAAAAAATAACATTTTATGATCAAACACATCAAAGTGATGTGTTGTTTACATGTTGATCTCACCTCATACATGGCTGTTAGCACGTTAGCTTGTTGGTTTGAAGCAAAAAATGCTGCACGTACACATCAGAGCTCAGATGGAGAGTACCTGGAAATCAGGAGTTCAGTTCAAAGTGCAGCAGCTTTTTGGTTTGAATCCGACCTGCAGGTCTGAATAAAGGCAAACATGCTAAAAATAAGATAAAAATGTTGAGTAAAATGAGTCACATACTCACCTAAATGCAGTAGCAGGGGCTGCCAGCGGCCACTGAGGGCTCATAAACACATTGGAAGGAAAATCAAATTATCACTTTCTGTGCTTTATTAGAAACTACATGTCATGTCCTATTGAAAACACATCGACCGTGTCTGCAGGTAAAACACTCAGTCACTTCTGTGTGTAAACCTGAACCATCATCATCATCATCATTCTTGCTTCATGCTGCTGCTTCTGGTCCACGTCCGTGTTCGGGAAAAGACCTCATCCACCTCCACTCCTCTCCACCGTATACCCTGTTGTATCTGTGACTCTGAAGACTCCTGATCTAAACTCAGAAAAATGCACTGAGCTGGATTTTCCTTTTCAATTCTGCACCGAGATCTGAACAAACAAAGAAGCTGGAGCTGGTTCAGACTGGACTCAGATCAGTGAGTAGCCTACAATAAAACACTCACAAACACGACACTCATCTACTGTGATCCTAACAATCACCACTCACAATAACAACTATGTTGCACTATTCATATCTCTTGTATGTCTTGATAATGTTGTGTTGAGCAGTGGAGAGCATTATGCTGAGTGTGTATGTGTGTGTGCATTGATTGAAGGCAGCTGCAAAGTGCTCGGCTCCATAAACGTAATTCATATTTGGTTTTGGACAAAGAGCCCAGTGTGTGATGTTCTTCCACTAATGGAAGGAGGATTAGCTTCAGCACACAGCTCAGCAGCTCCAGTCATTGTTGCTTATCTTGGTCGTCATCGTCCTGTTCTGAAAGATCTAATTAATTTGTTTACACAACATATCAGGCAGATTGAGTTTCTGCAAAGTGTTCATTTATATAAAACCTCTCACTCACTCTGCTCATGTTCTCCAGTGTATCTGCTGCAGTAACAATAATAAATCTCTTAAAAACACACACATAAATAAACCGTGGAGATGTTATTCATCCAAAAATAATATTAATAAAAAAAGCAGCAGCAGTATTTTTTTTTTATTATTTTAAAGTCCAGGAGGAGTTAGAGTTGGTTTCCAGCTGCAGTCAGAGGACACGCAGCCTCTCTCCCTCTGTCTGACTGAAAGCATGTCCTTTCTTCTTATTCCCTCTAAATGTTGCATGTGTATGTGCGAGTTAAAGCGGGACCTTATCAGAGCGCTCCCAGCCACAAGTGTTCCCATTGAAATGCAAGGCGTGATGTTTAATCATTATGAGCAAGATCTGCGGTGGCCGAGCTAATCTCCATTTTAACATTTCACACAGCGCCTGCAGTTATGTGCCTTTTTTTTTCTCCCTCCCCTTCCCTTCCCTTCTGCTGAAATGACGAACAATAGCCTTTTTTTTCATTGCACAGCGGTGAAGTGGCGGCGTTGAGCAGCAGCAGCAGCAGCAGCACGGTCGGCGGCGGCATTAACAGCAGCTAACAAACTTGACCGCGGCAGGTTCATGCAAATTCAGAGATAGAGGGGGAATAATGGCCGCCGCTGCTAAAAACATGACCTGCACTTGAACCTGCTGCTGCTACCATCCTGCAGGAGGAGGAAGAGGAAGAGGAAGAGATGCACTCAGTCAGATCAGTTCAAAGGGATGAAGGTATAGATCACCCTCAGGACCATTGAACACGATAAACTACCATTTATATTAATGCATTAATTATGTTTCAGTGCAGTTTACAGGACCGATGTGAAACAGCAGGTTTTTCTCCCTCAGGCTGATCAGTAACCTCGATGTTCTCGTTCCTTTCGGTGATAGTTTGGTGCTTAGCTGGTTCTACTGGAGCTGCTCTTTGCGAGCCTACTGTAGAGTTTTCAACGGGCCTGAAAATTAAATTATGTTGAAGCCTGGACCCAACATTAATTCTTAACCCAAACTAGGCCAAGAAAAAAAAGGAAGCGCTCTTCAATGCAATCACAGCGGACAGCGACTACGTTTTGATGTTAACTGAACGTTATTATCTGAATGTTAGCCGTTGTTGTTAGCCACATGTCTGTAGCCTGTATCTCGCCTACTTAGCTTCAGCATTGATAACACTTTAGAAGAATTACACACTATTAAGCATTAAATACTGAATTCATCATTTATAACACATGAATACTCATCAGTATTATATTAGTTTATAAGCACAGTTAAAAATGTTTTACTCATCATTGATAAGCACTAACTTAAATTCATGCAAAACAGTGATGCGCGTTGCCTCCAGGGACAGTTTTTCATCAAGCAGTCTCTGCATTTCCCTCTAAAACAACTCTGTCTGGTAACATTGTGTTATTATCTCATAGCGTGGTGAATGTGCAGGTCACAACTTGTCCACCAGAGCGTTGTGGAGTTGTTGGATTGTGTATTTGATGAGTTTGATGAGGGAAACCAAGAAATCCCATGAGCCTCCGTAGCGTAGCTCTGAGCAGCTCGCGGCTCTGCTCCGCCGTTCTAAAAACAGCTTGCACCGACAATTAAAGGTGACGAACCTACTGCTGTGACTATAGGGATTATGGCAATGGGCCAATTTGCCAAAATGTTTAAGTGTTTGAGTTTGGAATATAAAAAATAAAATAAAAATGTTGTTTCCATCCACTTGGAGATAGACATAATTAACACTCAAGTTTCTCCTCTCCTCTCCTCTCCTCTCCTCTCCTCTCCTCTGTGAGGTCATGATGGAGGTGTGGAGGAGCCAATGGGCCGGTACCAGGAGGCGGGACCTAGTTCTCTCCCTCTCTCCCCCTCCTCCCCCTCTCCCCTCCCTCCTCCCTCCTCCTCCCTCTCTGGTGTCTCTGACGTCCTCGGCCTCTCTCCATCACTGTCGGCCCCGGGGCCAGGCCGCTGAGGAGCCCGCTGAGGAGAGAAAACAGAGGAGCTGGAAGGAGGGAAGGATGGATGGATGGAGGGATGGATGGAGTGAGGGTGAGGAGGAGGAGGGGGAAGAGAAGGAGGGAGGGAGGGGGTGTATGTTTCCCCTCTGGGCCTCCAGAGGCAGCGCTTGTATCAATCACTCGACGGGAGGAGAGGGTGAATCTGACGGATGATATCCCCCAGCACAACGCCTCCTCCTTCACCTCCCCTCCTCCCCCCTTCCCCCCCTCACCCTCCACCTCTCCCCCCTGACCCTGCATGGATGAACTTCCCCTCTTCATCTCTCATTCTCTCCATCCATCCATCCATCCTTCTCCGTTTTTCTCTCTTTTCCTGCTTGGATGAGCTTCACACTGTCTCCTCTGTTTTTCCTCTTTTCTCTCTTGACTCCTCAGGCTGGCTGTGGATTCCTCCCTCCCTCCCTCCTTCCTTTGCTCCTCCACTCCTTTACTCCTTCCATCCATCCTTTGCTATAATTACCTCCTCTTCCTTCCTTCTTCCTCTCTCTTTTTCTTGTTCTCTTGCTCCTTTTTATTCCTTGTTATACACAAACCCACAGTCCATTTTCAATTCGTTCCTGCTTTTATCTTCCCTGGTTTTCTGATTCTCTTTAACAACTTTCCTACTTCTCCTCTTCTTGTTTCCTCCTTTTTCTGATGAAACTTCTCCTGCTAGTCCAGTACCTCCTTTTTCTTTTTTTTACATCCCTCCTTTTTTCATCATTCCTCCCTCTTTCATGAAATGTGACATCATTTTCCTAACTCTTCCTCAGGTCTTTCCTGTCTTGTCCCTACTTTTTCCCACTTAAATGGATAGTTCAACATTTAGGCAAATTGGCCCATTGCCATAATCCCTATAGTCATAGCAGTAGGTTCGTTATCTTTAATTGTCGGTGCAAGCTATTTTTAGAACGGCGGAGCAGAGCCGTGAGCTGCTCAGAGCTACGCTACGGAGGCTAATGGGATTTCTTAGTTTCCCTCATGAAACTCATCAAATACACAATCCAACAACTCCACAACACTCTGGTGGACAAGTTGTGACCTGCACATTCACCACACTATGAGATAATAACACAACGTTACCAGACAGAGTTGTTTTAGAGGGAAATTCATGCAAAACTGCTGATACGCGTTGCCTTCAGGGACAGTTTTTCATCAAGCAGTCTCTGTATTTACCTCTAAAACAACTCTGTCTGGTAACATTCTGGTATTATCCATAGACTGTAAAAAGAATGGACGTAGCGTCCGTGACGTCACCCATTGGTTTTGGGGAGTCGTTTTTGTGACTCAAATATGGCGGCCTGAACAGCGCCATGTTGGATTGGCCGGCCGAGAACCCGCCCACTGGCCTCGAAGCAGCTGTCCACGGAGCTGCTCGGACCTGTCACTCAACGTTTCCGCGCCCTGATTGGTCAGAGTTTTAACCTAATAACAGTAAAACTGTAGAGTTAAAAAAAAATTCACCCCCCTCAGAGTGTGTGCGGGGGTAGAAACTATCGATTGAGACGAAAAAACGTTCTGACACCAGGCTTTTAACATGTTTACTGAGGATGTAAAGTCGGCGATTTTAACACGGGGGTCTATGGGGAATGCTCCCTTCTGACACCAGCCCCCAGAGGAATCCGAGGGGATTGCAGTTTTTTGAACGCGGAAGTGAGCTTCACTTCTCAGACCGACAACTGCCCCCTTGGTATTATCTCATAGCGTGGTGAATGTGCAGGTCACAACTTGTCCACCAGAGCGTTGTGGAGTTGTTGGATTGTGTATTTGATGAGTTTGATGAGGGAAACCAAGAAATCCCATGAGCCTCCGTAGCGTAGCTCTGAGCAGCTCGCGACTCTGCTCCGCCGTTCTTAAAATAGCTTGCACCGACAAATAAAGGTAACAAACCTACTGCTATGATGACTATAGGGATTATGACAATGGGGCAATTTGCCAAAATGCTGAAATATCCCTTTAACTCTTCTCCTCTTCTCCCTCATAGTTTCACATTTCCATGTCCTCCTTTGTCCTCCTTTCTCCTCCTCCACCTTCTCAGTCCTGCCCCTCCTTCTTCCCCCCAGCTGAGTCCCTCTCCCTTTTCTTTCCTTCTTCTTCAGGACATCCAGTCTATCAGCTCCCGCCTCCTCTCACCTGATCGTCTCTCACCGCACTGTCACCTCCTCCTCTTCCTCCTCCTCCTCCTCTTCCTCCTCCTCCTCCTCCTCCTCGTGGCTCTGGCAGCTGTCAGGTGGCCCGGTGTTTCTGGCTGAAGCGGCCGCTTGGTGTCACGGTTCAGCTCTGCGAAGGAAACTGCAGGAGGAGAAGACCTGTCAAGTCCAGCTCTGGGGAGGCGCAAGGTAGCGCGAGGAGGTGCTAGGTGATGTGTGGAGGCGCCTGCTGAGTGAGAAGGGAAACAGCAGCAGCGGCGCCAAAGGTGAAGGAAAAGAAGCCAAGACACAATCTGGCTGGAAACAACACAGAGGAGAGGAGGAGGAGGAGGAGGAAGAAGAGGAGGAAAAGGACAAAAGAGGAAAAACGGGGAGTAGAGATGAAGAAATGACCAAAAGTAAAGAAGAGGAGACAAAGAAGAGGAGGAGGACAAGAGGAGAGGACGCCACAGAGATGGGAGGAGGATGAAAGAGAAGATCTCCTTTCTCCTCCCCATCTTCTCTTCTTCCTCTTGTCGCTCTGTGCTCTTTGTCTTTCTTCCTCTTTCACCTCCTTGTTCCTGCTCTTCATCCTGCTCTCTTCCTCCTCCCCCTCTCCTCTTCTTCACCTTTCTCTTCATCCCATTCATCCTTCTTGCCTCTGCTGTTAATCCTTCCCATATTTTCTTTCCTCCTCTGCCATCCTTCTCTTCTCTTTCCTCACCTCCTTTCCTTTCTTCTCCAATGTTATATTCTCCTCTTTATCTAATTTCCTTTGTTTATTTTCTTTTTATTTCTTCTGCCTTTTTTTAGTCTTTCTCCTTATTCTCTTCCTCTTCTCTCTTTCTCCTTCATCATCTCATCCTATGCTCTTCTTCTTTTTCCTCCTCCCTTCTTCTCCTTTCCTGTTCATTCCTTTTCCTCCCTTCTACTTTTGTTTCCTTACTAACTTCCTAACTTTTCCTCTCCTCATCCACTTCCACTTTCTCCTCCTCCTCCTCATCCTTCTCTTATCTTTCCTCACCTCCTTTCCTTTCTTCTCTAATGTTCTATTCTCCTCTTGATCTCATTTCCTTTGTTTATTTTCTTTTCATTTCTTCTCCTTTTTTAATCTTTCTCCTTATTCTCTTCCTCCTCTTTCTCCTTCTCTCCTCCATCATCTCATCCTGCTCTTCTTCTGTTTCCTCCTCCCTTCTACTTTTATTTCCTTTCCTAACTTTTCCTCTCCTCATCCACTTCCACTTTCTCCTCCTCCTCCTCCATCTTCTCCTCCCTTGTTTCCTTTATTCATCTCTTCCCTTCATTCCTCCTCCTAACGGTTTCCTCTTTAACAACAGAAAACATGTCGCCTGCTCTTCCACCCACCAACATTTCCCCTCTAACTCCATCTCCAAGGTAACGGACATCATGATCATCACCCTTTGTCATGACGATGATGATGATGAGCATCATCATCATCATCATAGCGCTAATGATGCTAATTCATAACCAGCGGTGATGGGCCGATACATCATCTGCAGCTTGACCTCAGCAGGTGAAGAGCCGGCCCCTCTGCGCTGACCTTCCAGACGGCCTCCTCGCCGCCGAACGTCCGGCGTGATGGCGGGAGGCGGGTGGATGCTCGTTAGCTCCCGGTGGCGTGGCGTTGGGGCGAGGCTGACCTTGGATGATGAAGAGGAGGAGGAGGAGGTAAGAGCTAAATCTGTTGAATGATGCTGTGCTCAATCAAGTCCAAATCAAACAGACAGGAGGAAACTGTGCATTATTTGTTGGGGGCTATTTTCATCAGCGGATGGATGATGAATCCACATGCAGCGCTGCAGCCGCTTCCCCCGCCGCAGGACGAAACCCAGCTCATGATAATAAAGGGAAATGTGTGTTTTTAATAGTTTCTGGACAACAGAGCAGCTCTATGGCACAGAGCAATAACAGGCTAGGCTATATGAGGCTTGGTCCAATCACAGCTCAGCCTGTCCGCCCTGCTTTGTAGGCTGTTTATTTCTCCACACTTAGTGAGAGACACATTGTATTGTAATGATGAAATGGAAGTTATGTGCCATAATAAGCAACATGACTCATTAGCATAAACTCATGTTCCCTCCTAGCATAAGAGTTAGCATAACATTAGCTCACTGCATTAGATATGTTGAATTGTTATACATGATGTAACAATTCAACTGTTGTTTTCAATTAACTTTTGGAATAAGCTATCAAAGAAAATTAAAGTTAATAGCTAACGCTAATCATCTTTGCTAATGGACCACTTCATTATGTTCGATGCCCAAATAGCCTACAATCAGCTAACAAGCTAATGCTAGCCAATGAAACAATAGGCGACAAGCTAGAAGTAACACAGAGATGCATTCAGTGTTTTTTATTATATGGTGTTTCAGATTCATTGCCTCAGGCTTTTTACTTTTCTGCGGGTTTATTTTAAGTGTGGTTTTGAATACCTGTGATCTGCAATTGTTTTAACTCCTTTCTGGTCGTTTAGCCAATCAGAAGAGAGGATGAGCACCTCTCCTCTGATTGGCTGACTGTTTTCTGAGTGGCATATGGTCAGGCCGATCACAGGCAAGTAGGCTTGCCAACCATCCCATTTTGGCTGGGACATCCCATATTTTGATCATAATGATTTAGTCCTGCTTATGGGTGAACAAAGATTTTAATGCAAACATAAATTGCAGACTGCTTGCTGTGTCACCTGACCAAATCCAACATCCCCAAATCCACACGTCTCATCTGTTTACGGTTTTTGGTGGATATACCACCAGGCCTGAAAACAAGGAAACAATGGTGTGTGTTATAAGTAGGCCTACATTTTGAACACATTCAATAATAGCCTACCTTGATAATAATAATAGCCTAACCGTGATATGAAATGTTCATATTATTACATCTCTACATTGGGCGTCTTTTGAACTTCAGTCCTGATTCTACTTCCTGTTTTTCTATTTTATTTTTCATTTTCCCTAAAAAATGTATTTCTGTAGCTAGAGTTTCAGAGCCGCATCATTTCTCCCCATTACAGTGATGAAACCCAGCAGATTAAATCTGAACCCCTTGTCTGCCAAACAGGTCAAATCCATTTCGTCACTAACACATTCATCCTCTGTGCTTCCGTTTGTATGTTTTTTTATGATTTTGTTTGGCTCCAGAGGCTGCAGCAGACTTTCAACAAGGGTGTGTGTATGTGTGTGTTCATCGGTTGAATTATGCAGAGAGACGGCGTTCATCTCTAGCAAAAGGCCAGACTTTCTTTTCTTCCAGAGGAGACGATGATCTTTCAGAATTTCACTCTCTTTCTCTCCTTGACACCGAAGAGAGAGAATCATTTTTTCTCTTCTGATCACTGATTCACTGTATAGAAAACCTCAGACATTTTAAATGTTCTTAGTATTCTTCTCATGCAGCCTCTTCTCTCAAGGCTAAGTTTTATACATAGTTTAGTCCATCAACTACAAATTATCTGCACTTAACATTCTTGTTTGAGTGTTTTCACATTATTATTAGTTTGATTCTCAACCTTCAGATCACCATGACAAACCTGCAGACACTTGGAGACTAAAGTCGCAGCAGCAGGTAAAGCAGGAGACAGTTTAAAGCTGACCAGGTCCTGAAACCAAGAAGAGAACAGGATTTTCATTGATTTGGTCTCACAGAAGCAAAAATCGCAACTTTTCTATGTATATTGCAGAGCAGCTGATGCTACAAATCGTACAAAAAGCACGTCACCTGGTTGGCGTCTCCACTCTTTAGTTGATTAGCTGCTCAGCTAACTGCAGAGTCCTGGATCGGCCTTTATCTGTGAACCAGTACTCTGTCACTATGTGAAGTGAAATAAGGGTGGTCCTTTAGATATAGATACAAAAAACATACAGACAAAACAGAATTACATGACAAATGTATGATACAAATAGAAAAACATCTCCCTTGCCCTCAGACAAGTTAAATCTTGACACTTCACCCAAGATAAACATCTCAAAGAGCAGCTACCTTCATTGCCAATCAAAAACATAAACAGGTTGACTTGAAATAAGATTATTGGATTTTGTCGGACGTGTAAAAGCTACAAAAGATGAATGGTTGGAATTTATGTCCAATTTTTGGAGGTAAGTCAATTTTTAGTTTGGATAGAAACACTGAAATCCAGTCTAAGATAAATTACCATTACTGTTAACTGTTTAGGATTAGCTGAGGATCCGTCCAATGAGATCCATCGAGGAAACATCCATCCATTCTGTGGTTGCAGGAAGTTTTAACCAGAGGTTTCTCAGATGTCCCACTCCCCTGTAAAACTTTCCAGCCCGCTTCCTGGATAATTCCAGGGCGTTCCCAGGCCAGATGGGATGTTTAATCGCTCCAGTGAGTCCTGGAAACTCCTCCCTGTTGGACGTTCCCAGAAAGACCTCCAAGGCTGAAGCGCCAGAGGGAACAGGAAAACATTTTGAAACAACTTTGGTTTTCTTCGTGGAGATTAGGAGTCTTCAAACAGATTGAAGATAAATTCATCTAGCCTACAGACTTCAACTTCTCTTCGGCCACCGGCAGCTGGACGAAAAACCTTCTCCACTGTTTGCACTGGAGCCAGCTGATGGTTTGAGTGTTGTTTCTTCGGGAGCCCTGAGGAACCATCAGCTGCTGTTGTTGTTAATGTTGTTTTAGACCTGTGAGTCTCAGCTCTGTGAATATGAAAGACTGATGATATCTGACCTTGGGATTGTTAGATCCCGACCGTTACAGATTTTCTCACTGAACAAGTTCTCTGTCTAAAGGGTCTGAATCCTCAGTACAACAAAATTTGTAATCAGATAGTGTTCCTGAACATTTGTTTAAAGGTGTTCAGAAAAGAAAATTGAATTTGATCCCAATATGGGTCTTAAAATTAGTGTAATCACACATTTATCAGACGATGTAGCCCAAACCTTGTGCAAAATTCTATTTTGGAGTAAATCTGGGATGAAAGTGCAGTTTTTCTTTGCATTGGATAATGCAGGTGCACAAATGATACGTTACGTTGCTCACGATTCATCAGCCAATGATATTGGATCCGTCATCCGCCAATCAAACGTCTGAGACAAAAGAGGAGACTCGTCCACCACCACCAACACAAACTCTCCTCCGTCCCTCCTCCACTCTCCTCCTCCAGATCCCTGCGCTCCATCACTTAGCCTCGCTAGCTAAGTTAGCAAGCTATAACGAAGCAAGTCTACTAGCTAACAATTAGCTACGTTAGCTAAACATACTCGCACACACACACACACATACACACACCGAGCTCGGTCCCACCCCAAACATTGAATATCTCGCCCGCTCAATAACGACCAATCAAATTTGTTTTCCTTACTTGGGTAAGCGCGACAAACATGACAAACGGCCATTTCTGAACACCTAAAGATGGCTTTGAGGAAACTCGTCTAGCCTCTCTCTGACTTCATCTAGACATCTACCTCACAAAATTATCTCGTGATCCAGGTCAATTTTTTGGGGATTTATAAAATTTATAACCACACCATATTTTTTTGAGACTGTTCAAAGTTGTTATGCGTGCCCTTCACTTTATGTTTTTTCTCTTTGTCATCACTCAGAATTCTCAGAATGTCTCAGAATGAGAATAAGTGATTTCTGAACACAAACACACAAACTTTCTATTTCTAAGTTAAGTTGACGACATTTCTACTTTTCATCTATTCCAAAGTCATGATTTTAAGTTTCCTGTCGTGTCCTGTGGTAAAAACTCAGCAACAATGAGCAGTTTTTTACGATTCAGAGCTCGGCGACTCATGCCTGTCTCTTCTTTCTTGTTCCTGGTGAAGGTGAAGCCAGACGCCGCCGCCGCCGTGGTTCTGAGCAGGAAGTTGTTGCGGCGAAGCTTAGGTAAAGAAAACACGCAGGAACCAAAGAAAAAAAAAAACACATACTGAGCAGAAACTAAAGAAAAAGAAGAGGAAGAGGAGAGAAACAAAACCACCCACAGGAAAAAAAATATATACAGTGCAGTTGCATTGATTTCTGTTTGAGTGGCTGCATTTCTTCAGCAATAAGGTGTGATGAGAATACACACAAACACACACATACACACATATTGAGCCTCTCTGCTCTGGAGAAACTGCAATCTTTGCCATTTTCTCCTGTGGTGAAATATTCGCATTCCCCGTGACAGCACAGGGTGGCGGCAGAATTTACCTCCACATCCACATCTGAGTGTCTCGGCTGCCAAACCCACGTCGTCGTCGCCACCGCCGCCTCCCACCGCCGCCTCCCGCCGCGCCGGGAAATCTGCTCTAATAAGCAGAGCTGGCTGCTGAGGCACCGCTCAGTAAATATTACTCAGTAAATATTACGCTTACCAATCAAAAACGTCACCGCTTCTCAATATGACTCCCTCTAAATATCAGACTGGAGACTGAGTTACACCCTGCCTTTATTCATTCTCCTCATAATTAGTCCGTATTCTCTCACATCCACCCAACAGGACTAAGTTTCCTCTCTGCTATGATGAAAAAAGTTTGGAAAGTTTCTATTTCTGTGGCTGGAAGTTGGGTTTTTTTTTTTAAATCGCTGTGCTTTTGAGATTTGCAGCTTGAACCCAACTGGGTCTGATTTTCCTTAATTCCCTCAGATGTTATCTCTGTTGTTTCCTTTTATTTGTTTTGCTCATTATTCATTAGTTTCTGCTCAGATTTTCTGTTTAGTTTTTTTGGGGGGCTTTTTTTTTTTTTTGCTCGTTGTCAACAAATCTCATGGGCTGACCCGAATTAACAATGAATACATTCTACTAACAAGTATCATCTGTGTATCTTCCTCCTCTGAGCCGCCGAGACGTTGTTGTACAAAACCTATTAAAAACACATCAGTGAGTCACACTGTTGCCGTGGGTGACATGTTCCTCCATCACCACGAACGCACGCACATGCACGCACAAACACACACTGTCCCACTGCCCCAAATACTTACTATAGAACCAAATGTGGATTCATCCGCCTCTGAAAATAGTTCCCAACACATGGAGCTTTTCTTTCAGATGAAACAGGAAGTTACTGAGCCTTTATTTTACCACATGAATTAAAATGAATCAGTAACAATGAGCTTTGAGCCGTGACAGAGGAGTGAAAGTAAAAAGGGTAACACTTTATAATAAGTACACACTATTAAGGATTAGTTAAACATTAATAAATACTGAATTCATCATTTATAACACATGAATACAGTTAAAAATGTTTGACTCATCATTGAGAAGCACTAACTGTAATTATAAACTACATACTAATGAGTATTTATGTGTTATGAATGAAGA
The DNA here is from genome assembly GCF_045865225.1 of Trachurus japonicus. Taxonomy (NCBI): domain Eukaryota; kingdom Metazoa; phylum Chordata; class Actinopteri; order Carangiformes; family Carangidae; genus Trachurus; species Trachurus japonicus. The sequence goes on from NC_140916.1 coordinate 2,801,616, forward strand.
ATTCAGTATTTATTAATGCTTAACTAATGCTTAATAGTGTGTATACTCACTATAAAGTGTTACCTTAAAAAGTTTATATTTAAGACCGAGGATTCACACGTGAGTCGTTGCTTCACAAACAGGAAATTGATTCACAGAAATCTGTTTTAATGTTCAGAAGATATCCCCAAATACTTTCACTTTACTTGTAAATTAATTAAGCGTATTCACAGATGTGGAAAATAGATACAGCTGAGTTTACATTTTTCTTTTGTGTGACTATCTCCCTTCAGGACACTTGGATTGCAGTGGACGAGCAGTGTGGAGGAATATTAAATGGTTTTTGTGTAGTTTTATGGACGTTTTTGTGTCGGGCCCTATTACTGTCATATAAAGTTTTGGTTGGACTAGGAACCGGCCTCCTGGGTCTCCAGATGCACTTTGAGGAATAAAAAACTACTCCGGAGTATTCTTTTTTTGGTGAACTATTCCTTTAAGTTTAAGTGTGTGGTCTTAAAGATGACATCACAAAAGTGGGCGGTCCTTCATTGTGGTCAGAACACATTTACGTTAACCTACCCCTAACCCTTTGCTGAAGGAAGGTGGTGATGTGTGGTCCACTGTTATCGAATCTCCAATGTTTCCTGAATGCATCTCGGGCGCCTCAGACAGATGTTAAACACAGAGCATCTTTAAATCTGTCTGTTGCTCTCAGTATCGTAGTCTCTTGTCCCTCTGCTCACCTGTCTTCACCAATCATCTTACATCAGTCACTTCTTCTTCCTCTTCTTCTTCTTCATGACCTCTTTGTGGAACCAGAGCAGATCAATAAACATGTCAGTGAACTGCAGAGCCAAACTATACCTTCCCCCTGTCAGGCTCCTCACTCACTCACTCACTCACTCACTCACTCACTCACATCTCGTCAATCACCAGGCTCTGACTTCCTGATTCCCCACATGGCTCCATCACGTTGCCCTCGACAACGCAGGATGACATCACTGAAGTGACTGATGAATGACATTACCTGTCTATCCCATGTGTGTAAACTGACATTTACACACATGGGTTTGTTTTGTTATGAGTCATAAACATAAGAAACGCAAAAAAAAAAGACCAATGACAGTTTGTCAGTTTTTTTCCTCCCAAATGAACAGAAGCACACACTCACCTGTCACTTCCTGTCAGAGAATCTGATCAGTGTGTCATTTTGCCGTCTCACCTGCAGACGGACACCGGCCTCACCTGCGTCCTGTTTGTTTTACTCTGTAACGAGCGCCGTAGCCGTAGCCGTTAGCCCAATGGCTGTAATATCAGACTCCACAGTCACTTTGCTCCTCGTGTCGGCAATCTGTCTGAATGTTCTCTCTCTGTTATTGCCTCCGCTCTCCTCCACCAGCAGACGTTATTAGAGACGCTGTTTTCTTTTTCTTTTTTTCTCCTTCTGATTTTGCATAACAGGCGAAAGCCGACACGTTAATGTGCTGCTGTTGCTGTTTGCAGAGCGGCGGCGAGGTATAACTTCCTGTCCCCAGCTCATCGTGTCTCAGGCGATCGTGTTCAGACGTCCTGACAAACACATGGAGGAGGAGGAGGAAGTGACTTTAACAGGAGGTCAACATGAGATCCAGCGTTTAACACAGGAGGGACAAATGTTTTCTTTATTTTGAAGTGTTGATCCATAAGAAGATGTATTATGTATTTATAAATCATCTCAGTGTGGTTTTATCATCTCTCTTCAGGTCAGTGGGTCAACCAGAAGAAAACCTTAAAGGGATACAGTAGTTCAACATTTTGGCAAATTGGCCCATTGCCATAATCCCTAGTCATAGCAGTAGGTTCGTTACCTTTAAGCTGTTTTTAGAACGGCGTTGCAGAGCCGCGAGCTGCTCAGAGCTACGCTACAGAGGCTCATTTAGATTTCTTGGTTTCCCTCATCAAACTCGACAAATACACAATTCAACAACTCCACAACGCTCTGGTGGACAAGTTGTGACCTGCACATTCACCACGCTATGAGATAATAACAGAACGTTACCAGACAGAGTTGTTTTAGAGGGAAATTCATGCAAAACAGCTGATGTGCGTTGCCTTAAGGGAGAATTTTTTAGCAAGCAGTCTCTGCATTTGCCTGTACCCACTGTTAAGCATTAGTTAAACATTAATAAATACTGAATTCTTCATTTATAACACACAAATACTCATTAGTATGTAGTTTACAAATACAGTTAGTGCACGGCGGAGCAGAGCCGTGAGCTGCTCAGAGCTACGCTACGGAGGCTCATGGGATTTCTTGGTTTCCCTCATCAAACTCATCAAATACACAATCCAACAACTCTACAACGCTCTGGTGGACAAGTTGTGACCTGCACATTCACCACGCTATGAGATAATAACACAACGTTACCAGACAGAGTTGTTGTAGAGCTCGAAACTCATTCGTCTGCACCTCGATCACAGACCACAGTGTAGTTTTCACCACAGCATCATTTAACTCAGGTGACAGAACAACAACAGTCTCAGATCAGTGGTCGCTGCTGCCGCTGTGTTTTTAAAACGAGCAGGTTTGATTCTCGTCTCGGATGTCGCGCTTCTTCACGTTTCTTCCGGTGACAACGCTCTCTGGCCAATCAGTGGAAGGCAGTCGTTTGACGTCACGTTTTATTATAGTTTGTCATTTCACAAAAAAATTGTAATTGGAAATCGGGTTTTGAGAGAAGAAAATCTGGATTTTATTTTTCAACAAAATGGAAATGGAAAATGGAGTGAGTCTTCAACCTCTTATTTGGGTGGCAGAGGTTCTGGGATCTGGTTCTTTGTGTCAGTGAATACATTTACAGACACATTATTTTTTTATATACTGTCCATCTTTGTCTGGCTCCGCCTCCCTGCTCGGATGCTGACCAATCAGAGCTCAGTGGACAACCACACCTCCAAACATCTTAGTGCCTATACCCTCACATTTATATGTTTATGTTCTCTCATTGAACTCACTTTCACCTTTTATAACACTATACCATTACACAGTATGATGTATGTGTCACTGTTTTTTATCCAATTTGACAAGTGTATAAGTGAAAGAGAAAGAGAGAGAAGGAGTGGATCATATTGACGTCAACATTTCTGGGAAGTAAGGTGAGACCTCCAACGAGGCGTTCAATGACATTCTGAGAAAAGTGTTTTTGTGCCGTCGTAAATGGTGACTCACTTTTTGTGTCAGCTTTTATACGACTGTTTACCTGCACAAAAAGTTAAATAACTCACTGTTAACACACACAGACACGCACACACACATTGACACACTTTGTGGGTTCAGTGTCTGAGCCGACTGACGCTCTCAGTCTCCGGTGAAAAGCTTCAGCTCTAAAAGCTGCAGAGCTTTTGTCAAATAACAGTTTTACAACATGGAAAATGTTGGAGAGTGCAGGTGTGCAGAATCTGGTATTCTCCACGTGTCGGTGTGTTTACTGTGTCACAACCACTACACACACTCAGAGAGTTGGAGCTGTTTCTCAACGTGAGGATTTTTACATTTCAGATTTATGAATGATTTTTTTGTTTAAATTAAAAGCACAGTAGAAAAATAAAAACACAAACACAACTGTTGGTCGGCGGCTGAAGTTCAGCGACACTGAAACTTCACAGGTTCCTGCAGCTCGGGAATCTTTTCTGAGGAGGTCGAGAGATGAGAGACGGGGGGATCACACACACACATGCACACACACACACACACACACACACACACACACACACACACACACACACACACACACAAACACACACACTGCAAACAGTGCAGCTCATATTGTTTCATATCAGCAGAGAGCAGAAAACTAATTTCTGGTCTTTCCCCTGCAACAGTTATTGGATGGATTCTCTGTGAGGAGTTCTCCGACTCATCTCACTGGAAAAATAAAAAAGAATAGAATAGCTGGGGACATCAGACCGACTTAGCTTCGAGAACCACACTTTCGGGGGAAAAATATGAGACGGTAATCCAAAACATCTCAGAGAAGAATCCACTTTCTCCTTCTTCTCCTCCTCCTCTTTAATGCTTCAGGTGGAGACAAACAACAAGGTCACAGTGGATTGGACCGACCGGACTCGCTCTGTGGTCGCTGTGATCAGAATCAGAATCACTCACAACCTGCTGTACTGTAGACCTGCTGGTGGTTCAGATTCACCGGTCACGGATGTGCATGAGTTTGGACAGTGGGGTGAAGCTGGAGTTGTTTTAGAGGTAAATTCATGCTAAACCGCTGATGCGCGTTGCCTTCAGGGGCAGTTTTTCATCAAGCAGACTCTGTATTTCCCTCTCAAACAACTCTGTGTGGTAACGTTGTGTTATTATCTCATAGCGTGGTGAATGTGCAGGTCACAACTTGTCCACCAGAGCGTTGTGGAGTTGTTGGATTGTGTATTTGATGAGTTTGATGAGGGAAACCAAGAAATCCCATGAGCCTCCGTAGCGTAGCTCTGAGCAGCTCACGGCTCTGCTCCGCCGTTCTAAAAATAGCTTGCACCGACAATTAAAGGTAACAAACCTACTGCTATGATAGGCTGAGGAACTCTTTTGTCCCTCAGTCTGTCAAATTGTTAAATCTGAGTTTGGGCTCTAAGTCGACCCTATGGTTCATGTACAGACTGAGCACTGGGTGTTGCACCAAAGACACATTGTAATGTTGGATTTATGTTGTGAATGGAGTTAGGAGGTAGTTAGTGTTTTTTTCTTTAAATGTGACTTTTGAGGGTAACATTTATGCTTTTTTGTAAATGTATGTTTGTGGTATTTTGTTATTATTTGTGTGAAACCTTGGACATCATGGGACGCAAGACAAATTTCAGAGTGATCTGACAATAAAGTGTAATCTTATCTTATTTTATTATGGCAATGGGCCAATTTGCCAAAATGTTGAAATATCGCTTTAAGTTGTTTCTCAATTGGGACAATGAAACACCTTGAACCTTGGACCCTGGAGGAATGAACTCAAACAACTTTTCATCCATCATTAGGTCAAATGTCCTTCCTCCTTCCAGTTTGACTCCTGACCGACCGGCTCTTTCCTGTCAAGTGTAATTGGACCAGATCTGGATCTAAACAGTAAAAATAAAACGTACAAAGTGTGAAACTCTCTCTCTCTCTCTCTCTCTGGCATTTCACAAGTTTCTAATCACCACCACCTGTTTGATCTCACAGCCTCACAGCGTTCACCTTCACCTGACGTTTCAGCTGCTTTACATTCTCCCCGTTGTTAGTTAGTTGTCATTAGCAACGTGGAGGCAGGGAGGGATGGAGGAGGGGGATGAGGGGGGTGTAGGGGGAGCATCAGGTTGTGGAGTGTTAAAACCCCCTGTGGTCCGTCTGGAGGACGGAGGAGAAATTAAAAGTCTCACTAATTAGTGAGCGATAAAAATAGTTGAGGAAACGGTGGGATCTGGATCAGTCTGCACTTCAGCCTCCGCTCCGACTCCGACACGACGAGCTGCTTCCTGCCTCCGCTTCGGTTTGAGAGACATCAAAACAAATTAATCCAAACTGTTGAAGTCAAACACACACACACACACACACACACACACACACACACACACACACACACACACACACACACACACACATGAGGCACGAGCAGCGAATGACTATAATATGTTTATCTGAAATGGCCCTGTGAGATATCTGAGAGACAAACACTGCTCTGCCTTTCAGGTTTTTTTTATCATTTCCAATTATTTCCACTCGCCGACAGACACGACGCTGTTTTTTTAGGTTTAATTCTTAAACTTTTTTTTCCCAATGATGTTGGTTTGGCAGTGAAAATGAGAAACGAGGTCAACAAGTCTGACAAAAAAGAAAAACATCCTAACAAGCTTCTTACTTTTAGCCTTCGAGACATTTTCCCCAAAAAGGGAATAATCAGTTTCATTTCTTTTTTTCCTTTTTCATAAATTTTGAAGTGAAAAATAGTTTATTTAACTTGAGGTGAGAAACAAAAAGGTCACTTTTCATTAGAAACTCTCAGCTCTCACATCGCAGGTGAAAATACCTGCGGGAACATTGAGAAGAGAGAAAAATAACTTGATTAGAAATAAATTCTGCACCTGCAGGAAACTGAACTCTGCTGGACTCAAGACTGAATTAAATCATCTTCACCTCATGGCTCATGTTTTAATTTTAAAATAGAAAATTACTTCATGATGAACGCGTTGTCTTTTAACTCTTTTCTTTCATTGGCTCTAATGAAACATGAAAGTGACACTGGCACGAGGACGAAAATATAAATGTGAGACTTGAAGACAGTTTCTATGCGAGAGTCAGAGAACACACAAGCCACAAAACAGTTGTGGTCGTATCCCTCCGCCACACAAACTAGTTCCCGGTCACTTCATCCAGAAACAGAGAAAATAGTTTGTTTATTTTATTTGCAAAGGATCAAAAGAGCACTGATTACAATTAAAGAAGATCTTTTGTACGCGATTTGCCAATTTACAGTACAATAAGAACACAAAATGTACAAATGTAGCTACATGATATGTGACCCGTTCCATCAAAATGAGTCGGAAGTCGCAACGTTCTATTTTTAGATAATCAGCTGATAACATGGAAAACCCATAGAAAATCAAAAAAATTTTTTTACCCTAATTTCAAAGCAATGACATTCAAAAACAATCTCCCAAAGTTTCACAGTCCAGATAATTGAGAAAAGGCACGTAAATGATGATTAAAGTTGACCTGCAACTTAAACCCTCTGAAAATGAGTGTTGCTTCGGTGCAAAACATGAAATATTTTCTGAACCGTTCATGATAGAGACGAGCTGTAAACTGCATCTGAATCGCGGGATTCTCCGCTTTCCGACGGTCATTGAATGTTGCATCTATGGCGAGCAGGGACGGGTACAGAAACAGATGCTAAACCGAGTAGCATCGACGCTAACAGAGCGTAGCATCGATGCTAACAGAGCGTAGCATCAATGCTAAACCGAACGTAGCATCGATGCTAACCCGAACGTACACGCTTGCACATGTTTTACAAAATGTCAACAAAACATGACAACTTCTGAACCGTTTATGATAGAAACGAGCTGTAAAAAGCATCTGAATTGTGAGATTCTCTGCTTTCCGAGGGTCATTGAATGCTACCTCTCTGACAACAAGGGACCGTATAGGTTGTGTGTAATCACGTGGTACAGGAACAGATGCAGAGTCACTGGCAAAAACTTTAACTGCAATTTTCTCAGGTTTTAGAACAGAATAAGAGAGTGAAAGATCGTAATTCAAATGGCCACATCTCGAAAACCATCAAATGTATGACTCTGACTAGGGTATCATTTTAAAGCTTATTTTCTAATCTTTCCATTGATACCAAAATCTCAACTTTGAAATTTGGGTCACTGTGACTCATTTTGATGGATCGGGTCACATATAGATGTGATCATAAACCATTTATGTGAAATGTTGTTATTAATATTCATGAATTCACTGTGACTAATCAGTCTAATTAGTTTGTCTTTTAGTACAAATGAAGGTTTGTACTGGATTTCTTTGTAGAGCTCAGGAGATCAAACTCAGTGATCATGTTGACCTTTGACCTTAAACCACCAAAACACAACCAAGTTTATGTTTGTGCCAAATCTGGAGAAGTTTGGAGGCGTCCACAAGAATAGAGGGTATGGACCAACGAGGAGCAGAACAGAGTAGATTTCAGAATAAAACACTCAGAGAAACCAAATCCTGCAAAGTGTTGGATGGTGGGTCCACGTGGTGAGGGGGCGGGGCTTAGTTGTGACATCACAAAGTGACAGGAAGTCCTGACGGCTGGTTTTAAGACTCAGTTTCTGAATACAGGCTGTGTGCATTTCTCTGTGGACTGAGGCTTCGATACTTTCACAGTATTAATATAGAACCTAGAGCTGCTTTATAATCACACTACACACGGACATCTACCTTTATACTGTATGGAGCTTTAATACAAACATCTACCTTTATACTGTATGGAGCTTTAACACAAACATCTACCTTTATACTGTATGGAGCTTTAATACAAACATCTACCCTTATACTGTATGGAGCTTTAATACAAACATCTACCTTTATACTCAACTGTATGGAGCTTTAACACAAACATCTACCTTCATACCATATGGAGCTTTAATACAAACATCTACCTTTATACTGTATGGAGCTTTAACACAAACATCTACCTTTATACTGTATGGAGCTTTAATACAAACATCTACCTTTATACTGTATGGAGCTTTAACACAAACATCTACCTTTATACTGTATGGAGCTTTAATACAAACATCTACCTTTATACTCAACTGTATGGAGCTTTAACACAAACATCTACCTTCATACCATATGGAGCTTTAATACAAACATCTACCTTTATACTGTATGGAGCTTTAACACAAACATCTACCTTTATACTGTATGGAGCTTTAATACAAACATCTACCTTTATACTGTATGGAGCTTTAACACAAACATCTACCTTTATACTGTATGGAGCTTTAATACAAACATCTACCTTTATACTGTATGGAGCTTTAATACAAACATCTACCTTTATACTGTATGGAGCTTTAACACAAACATCTACCTTTATACTGTATGGAGCTTTAATACAAACATCTACCTTCATACTCAACTGTATGGAGCTTTAACACAAACATCTACCTTCATACCATATGGAGCTTTAATACAAACATCTACCTTTATACTGTATGGAGCTTTAACACAAACATCTACCTTTATACTGTATGGAGCTTTAATACAAACATCTACCTTTATACTGTATGGAGCTTTAATACAAACATCTACCTTTATACTGTATGGAGCTTTAACACAAACATCTACCTTCATACCATATGGAGCTTTAATACAAACATCTACCTTTATACTGTATGGAGCTTTAATACAAACATCTACCTTTATACTGTATGGAGCTTTAACACAAAAATGTTCCTTTATACTGGACTTGTAAACTTGATGAATGTTCCCCACACTTGTTGTGCTTTGTTCTTGTGCTTTATTTGTCAGATCTGTACATTATGTAACACACAGATAAGGCTCAGAACAGACTGATGTGTTGTGTAAACAGATGAATAATCTCGTCCCGTTGTTTGATGTTTATCTTGTTTAAAAAGGAAATTATTTGCAGGAGTCTAGAGTTTGAGTAAATGACTAATAGATTGTTTTCATTTTTGTTTTTTTTGCAGTATTCATGGGTCTGTGCTCTCGGGGGGATTTACAGATAAAACATTGTCATCATCTGCATCAAACTGACTGAAGAGCCTGCAGAGACTTCTTGTCAACAGATTAGGAATCACTCGAAGTGAATTGTCCTCATCATTAATATGTGCATAACATGAACGAGCCAGCACGCCGCCGCCGCCACTGCTGCCGCTGATGAACAATGAGGCTGTTTCATCTTCAGCTGAGTGTGACTCTGATGAATATTCAAACGGGGGAAACTCGGCTTTAAACGGTACACACTGAGCCTCTTAGCTAAATCAGCACTCGCGCCTTTATTAACATACTGGAATCTGTAATTATGCCCCATCGCATGTTAGCTTTGCACAACACTACTACAAAAGATGTGACACTAGGAAAAGAAATAGACTTATGTGTGATTAGAAGTGCAGGAGCATATTTCCATTTATATAGGAAGAAGCTCACTGTAAATACACTGTATGAAAAAAAGAGAAAAAGGGAAGAGGAAGAAGAAGCTTTTAGTTTATTATTGAGCAGCTTTCACTGCTCCAATGTGATGATTCACACAGGACTGAAAGCTCCTGGAAGCCGGCGTTTCCTCCTCTGTTCTGGGTTAAACTCGCAGAAATTGAGCCCAGAAATAGAAGAAGCTCGGTATTTTCTGTAGTCGGCACTAAAACATATCTCCACCACTGAGCTCTATTATCCCACTCATACCAGGTGTTTAACCTTATCATCTCTGAACCCTTCAAAACAAAGTGTTATGTTAAAACCATATATTACACACACACACACACACACACACACACACACACACACACACACACACACACACAACTGCTACTGCTGCGCTTTGACCAGTTGGACCAAAGAGACTTTTTTTTTCTCCCCTTTTTCCTTCAGCTACTTTACAATAAAGTGTGGAAACATAAAAAAAATGTACAATTTCGTGCAAAAATGTTCCAGTTTTTCTCACAGCCTCTCTGGACATCAGAAACCCTTCAGGGCCAGATGCATAAACCCAAGTTGCTTCTTTATCTGCACTGTTAAAGAGGCACTATGCAAGATTTTTATACCTTAACCCTTACATACTGTTTAAATTTGATACCTTCACAGTATGGTTCGGGTCAATTTTGACCCGGACCAAGAATTCCCTCATAGTAAGTGTCTATATTGAATTTTAAACTACAGATCTATTTAGAATGTTTAAATAGCCTATGACACATAAATTAATGTATGATTAAGTGTGAAAAAAAATTCAGAGAGCAGGGAGAGTGCATTTTTTAATTTTTACAACACTCGTTTTTGGAGAAAAACTTCTACTATTACACAGTATTACATCCTGTTCTACATAAGACATAAACACATAAAAGCCACAATGATTTAAATATATTTCATTGAATTTTAAAATGGCATGAACATTGTGGAACTGTTGGAATTCATAATATGACCATGTTTAACCATTGCGACCATTAGGTGCTATATGTTATAAGGTAGATGAAATATCATAAGAAATCATAATTATCAATATTAATTCAACATTTACCACTTAGAACACAAAAACATTAAATAATCAAATGCTTATTATAAAAAAAAAAGTACTCTCCCTGCTTTATATATAATATGGTTTTCTTTGGCATTGTCTTCCTGCTCTGACACATCCTCCACCAAATCACTATCAACCTCCTCCTTTTGGAAGATCAGATAAAGGGCCTGTTGTACCAAGTCTTGCTGCCATGATGTCAGTCACTGAAATGGCAGCTCAGGAACCTCTATGTCATGACCCCCCACCACCACCCTCCCAACGCAAATTGATTCAAATTTGTTACTTTATAGATGATTTTATTACATTGCAGGTGCAGGTGCTTGCAGGTGCAGATCTCGTGTCTGTGTCAAGGCACCCCTTGACCTCAGATGACTTCTGTTCCCTTTGTGCACCATACTGTATGATCACTACTATGCTGTTTTACTATTTCACTGTTTCGAGGTCCCCCCATGCCCCCTCAAAGACCAGCAGGTGTCTGTCTCTGTGGGAACCTGGGCAAATGTGGTGGGAACACAGGCAGTTCTCGTGACAGTGTCGAAGTCCCCCTTGAACTCTGTTTCTGTCACCACTGTCCCATAAATTATACACACAAACATGGCCTGTACAGTTCCACAGTTTCAAGATTCCCTAAAACCACAATTTTCCTTGATTTGACCCACACTGGTGGATCTAAAAATCCATCTAAACAGATACGGGTCAAATTTGACCCGAAACAGCCTCAGTGTTTAAAAATTTGTAGCACCTGTTCAAAAGTATACAATTTAAAAATATTTTCATTTTTGTGTATTTTGGGTCACTTTAGGAAAAGTCATAAAATTTCAGCCTAAAAGAATGATGTTTAGGGTATTTTTTCTGCTGTCAAATGTCAAAACGGGTCAAATTTGACCCGAACAGTATGTAAGGGTTAATTAAACAGTTTCAGAGTAATTGTGATGGTGAAATGACTTGTTACAGAGAGAATGGAGGCTCTACTCTGCCTTCCACCTACCGTCTCTTGGTCCGAAAACCAACCTGGCAAGATGGATGAACATGGACTGCTTTACGACACCATGACACAAACACACCCAGTAATCTGTTCTCCCTTGTAAACGTTACCCACATCGGTAGACATCGCTCCATGGATTGCCTTCTTGCCGGCTTTGTTGATAACTAAATTATAGAAATCATCACTCTGAACAAAATCTCTTGGTCAACAGATGTACTTTTTTTATTTCATTGCTTGTTTTTAAAAACGTTGATTCACCTAATTGTATATTATTGATCTTCTTTGCCTCAATTTCATTTCAAAAGAGTCTCTTTATCAAGATCTCCCTGCTCTTTTTAAAAGGCTATATGTAAAATGTAAAAGTCTATGTAAATTAGTTTTTCAAAAGTTGCTATACACATATAATATTATTATAATGAAACATTATTTATTAAATGAGAGTAAAGTAATTCAAGTAATTTATCGATTGACTGTGGGAAACACTTAGCTACTTTTTCTCTACGCTAACATAACTTCTACAGCTGGACGTTAGCACAAGATAAGAAATAATCAAATTAACTGATCATCAATTAATGAATGAATTAATGAGATATATAAGTTTAAGAGTAAGGACATGTATCTACAAAGTTAAGTCATAGTAGAAACAAAAACTTCATCTTACAGTGATTTTTTACATATGACTTAAATCTAGCTAACTTTAATTTGAATGTCACATTTTAATAAAAGATTAAATTTATCTTTATTTTATTGTTCACATGTAAAAATCAGACTAGATATTTTAAGTATTTCATTAACAAACCTTTTAAAATCATTTTTTACAAATGTAAATAAACATTTTACAGTATAGAAATGTAAATATAAACTGGCAGCAGCTGCAAAGAGTTGAAAAGACTGTTTGTCAAAAAATTTAATCAAACTACAAAATTAACAAAAAGCTGTTAATGCATAAACATGAGCCATTTTTTTTACAGTGTGCGACCGACAGGCTGCTGAAGATCTGTGGACTGAAGAGATTATCTGGGTTTATCAGCTTTGGCCATTTTTTTCCCAGTGATTTTCATTTTTTTCCCGTCAGTTTGATGGAAAACAAACCTGCATGAATAAAATCAAACAGTTCTCTTTACAAATGGAAGATGACTGGATCAGATTCACCTTCCTGATAGTGGCAGTAAAGAGGATTTTGTTGGAGTGGAGTCGGCGCGGCGCCGGGCTCGCATGTGTTCGCCGCCGTCATCAGAAAACACAGAAAACTGGAGATCTCCAAACAAACACCATGAAGCAGGAAGATAAGATGGACACACGGAACGAGAGAGAGAGCAGAGGATTAAACAGATTAAACACTGAAGTCAAACTGTCAGAGCAGCGTGACGTCCGCACACACACACACACACACACACACACACACACACACACACACGTACAGTATATAAACACACACAAACCCATCGTCCAACATTATACGAGCCACAATAAAACAAACACAAGTAGAAACGAAATATAAAAAAAACAAAACAAAACATTTTGTACAATCTAAATACAAAATAATGAAGAAAAACTAAACATTTTATGAAGATGAAGTTACTAAAAAAAAAAAATCTTATTGAAAACGTAAAATTCTCTTCAAACAATCAACAATCAATCATCTCAACTCATCAATTCATTCATCAAATTTTTTTTTTTTATGTAACCTAAAATAAATTAAATTTGTTAATGTGAAATATTTCCACCTAAGATGTAGCTTAATAGAGAGCCTAAGCGTTGCTACGCGACATCTAGTGGCCATAGTGAGTATGACAGAGAGCAGAAGGAGAGAAAACGTGACACATCAGGACAGTGCAATGGTGTTCGATTTCCACATGTCTTAAACGGATTTAGCCACGTCAACATTACAGTAACCATGACGACAAAGATCAATGTCAAACACTGATGTAGTTGCCTAGCTATGCCAGTTTTATCTGAAATCATAATCTGTTTTCTTAAATGTAGGTTTTTTTCCTAATCAAGCCATGCGTCACTGTAGCTGAAGTTTTTGTTTTATCAGGGAAATAAAAAAATATAGAAACACTAACATTAAACACTGCAATAAAAACAACAAAAATAAAAAGTCACATATTTCCACATCAGTTACTCTTGGACGATGACCTTTGACCCCTTCCAGTAGATGGTATGTGGTTAAACACTTTAAATTGGGCCTCAAGGTTGAAAATGTGGAAATATAAATCTCAAAATAAACCCGAAATGCATAAACAGAGCGATAAATAAAATCCTTCTTGACTGTTCAGAGGAACCAGCTGCAGCCGAGGTTTAGTCCGTCGGATCAGGACTTCTCCCTGTGGACATTTTCCTGGACACGTCCAACTAGGAGGAGACTCCACACACACACACACACACACACACACACACACACACACACACACACACACACACACATACACAGGGATTACGGAGCCCATCTGGTCCGGGGACTCCCTGAGGATCCCCCAGGAGGATCTGGAGACGTCTGGAGAGGAGAGGACGTCTGGGATACTTTACTTAGCCTGTTGCTAACACGACCTGGATTAAAATTAATTATTCATACACGTCCTTTAACAGATGGAGGCGCTGATGAGTCATGTTGTTGTTTGTTTTGGGTTCCGATTAGCCTTGTCTGCTCTTTGATATTTAATCTTTTTCACTCAGGGTTTTAGTACAGTTTGGTTTGTACTGTAGCTACTAACTTGAGACTACACAAATCTCTGTGTTGTTCTATGATCAGTGTAAAATGTATATTTGAATGTATACATGTGTCTGAGCATTTCACACATAAGAACTGTGAAATTAACAAACAATATAAGGGGAAATAATGGTCTAGGCTACTTTTCCTCCTCCTCCTGTAGTTTTGTGCCTCTAAAACGTACGGTGGCCCTGAAAGCTCAATGCACTTTCAAAATGTATGCTTTACGCTATGAAATAATAACGTATGTAACATTACGACACATGAAGCAAATACTGAGAACTACTTGTGCTTTTGGAATCACTCCACCCAGCAGCCGTGTCTGAAATGTAGTTCCGGTTACACATTTCCCTCTAAAACAACTCTGTCTGGTAACGTTGTGTTATTATCTCATAGCGTGGTGAATGTGCAGGTCACAGCGTTTTGGAGTTGTTGGATTGTGTATTTGATTAATTTGATGAGGGAAACCAATAAATCCCATTAGCCTCCGTAGCGTAGCTCTGAGCAGCTCACAGCTCTGCTCCGCCATTCTAAAAATAGCTTGCACCGAGGTTTTTTTTGCACCGAAAAAACCTACTGCTATGACTATAGGGATTGTGGCAATGAGCGAATTTGCCAAAATGTTGATATATCCCTTTAAAAATAGAAGACAAATAATAACAAATAAGTAACAAATAAAACTGAAACATGCATTTGCACAAATACAGTGCAAATTACAAAAAAAAACAACAACAACCCTGCTCTCAACTGTTTAATTATGTCAGACAATCCTAGTATTTTCCCATAATGCACCTGTCAGCAGGTGTGCAGTACAGTAGATAATAATCAATCTGTTTTCTACATGTTGAAAGAAAAATGAAAAGGCAAAAATGTGCCAATTATTTTTTGGTAAAAAAAAAACAGTGTTGACAGCAAAAGAGAGATTTGTTCTCCATCAGCGCTGTCCTATAAAAAAAAGTGTATTTATGAAAACAAATATCAAACTTTAATGAAGACGACGACGAAGAAGAAGCAGATGCAGTCCTGTTCAAAAGTTGCTTTATGGTTTCATTCAGTGGCTCCATCAGAGTTTTAAAAGGTTTTTTTTTTTTTTTTTTATTCACAGAGGAAGAACGAGAACAGTTCATTAAATCCTGCAGCTCGTTGGAGCTTTTAAAATTGACCGAGTTTAATTGTTTTCTTTCTGGACAGCGACGGCATGTAAACAGTGTTTTCATATTAATCTACATTAGTTTGGACGCAGGCAACCGGCTGGATATGTGGTGGAGTGATGCTGTGTGTACTGTACAGGGAACATGAAACGTGTGTGTGTGTGTGTGTGTGTGTGTGTGTGTGTGTTCTGTTTCTGTGTTCCGTTCCACTTCAGCCCTGCAGGCGTTGCCCTTGGCGCTCCATCCCCTGTCCGCACACACACACACACACACACACACACACACTACTACAACAGCCACTACTACTTCTTCCATCCTTGTGAGGACTCGTCTTGACATATCGATCCGTTCCTGAGTCTTTAACCGTAACATCAATCTTCACAACTAGATGCCGGACTGAAAGTGGTTCTAACCTGGACCCTGAAATCGGATCTCAACACACCTTCGAGCTTGTGAGGTCCTCACAAAAACACATGTCCCCACTTTGTAGGTCTGAAACCAACAACTGGTCCCCGCAAAGATACAAGTCCATGTAAACACACACACATGTAGCCTACACACGAACATACAGCAGTGTTGATCAGAGCTGCTGTTTCTTTCAACAGTGTCCTCCAGGTTGTTTCCCAGAAGCCCTTGCTGCCCAAGTATTTTTCCTTTACTGTATGTTTTTTTTTTTTTTTCACTTGATGAAGTCTCACTCTCCCCCTCCACCCCTCCCCCACCTCCCCCGCCTCACCCACTGCCTGCGCTCTCCATCTTCTCACCTGACTTTAAATCATTGGTTTTGCCCACATATCGCTGTGAGCAGGCAGGATGAATCAGTTTAGATTTGTAAATACACAAACATGTTACTTACTAAAAGTCATTGTGGTTTTATGTGGTGAAGCCAAAGACAAATTTCCACATGAAATTTGACAATAAAGAAAAAGATTAGATTAAATATTACTGTACTTTCCGGACTATAAGCCGCTACTTTTTTCGCCTGCCCCGGTGTCCCAGATCTTGTCTCTGCACACCGGAACACAAACGCGTTTCGTAACCCGTAATCTTTTCTTTATGGCAGTTAAGACTACACAAACACACGCGCCATAACATCGTATATGTTATGTAAATTTATCCACCGCTCCATTTATTGATTTTTTGCCAGGTTCATTGTAAACAAATGCATAGGAGAAGAGTGTAACCAAAACAGTGGAAAAGCGAGCGGACTTGCACAGGTCCCTACTGTCTTTATGTGTAAATATCTTGTTTTACAACATGAAAACCTGTGGCTTTTATTCAAGTGTGGCCTATATACATGTAAAAAATGTATTTTCTTTTAGAATTTAGCTGGTGAGGCTTATATTCTGGTGCGCTCAGTCCGGAAATTACAGTTATTTTCTTCTCTCTTAGTATCAAAATCTGCACAAATGTCTCAGAGTCCTGAGGTGGGAGCTGAGCTTCAGTGTGGCCTTCTGGGAAAAGAAGCATTAACACATCTGATGTGGATCAGGACAGTTGTTCTCTTCCTCCATTGGTCGTTACAAGTCAAGGTTATTTTCAGGTGTCACTGGAGGGTTTTCAAAATAAAAGTCATCTCCTCCTGCAGACTGGAGGAGCTGAACAGAAAGCTTAACTGCTCCAGGATGCAGACGCTATCTCTTCCATCAGTGCACCTCCACAAAAAAAAACAATGAATCAGTAGATATTTTCATGCAGCTTTATCTGTCTGTGTTTCTTCTGCATTTGAAGGTCATCTTTTGTTTTTTTCCGTCCATGAAAACTGTCATTTCCCCCCTGAAACGTCCCCCAAGGATTAAAATAAAAGAAACAAATAAAACAAAATGACAGCTGAGGTGAAAATGTCCATCCTCTAAATACCCTGCATTTTGGAAAACTTTAGGTTTATGCAGACAGATGCATAATTGTTTGCCAGCTGTTGTTTTTCGCTCGTGTATTATTCCATGGTGAGCATGTCTTCCAGATTAATCCTTTGTATGTGCGAGTACTTGGCAGAAAACTGATTCCGACTGTGAATTTCTTGGCTGACAGACAAATAACAGCTCGCAGCTTCGTTACACTGTACTATCAGTCAGATTATTGACAGCAGCTCCTTCCTCCTTTAGTTTCTGCTGTGCTCCAATTCATTAAAAAAAAATAAAAAAATGAGCCAACGTGATGCTGCTGTTAGTTTCTACAGAAAAAAAAGAAAAACAACTGCTCACTTTCTCTGCTCTGAAATTAAAATCCTAAATTCAGCCGCTGTGACACAGAAAGCACAGTGTGTTGCACGAAGACGCCTGAGATGACAACTTGCCTGCAAATGATCTTTTTTAATAACTGAAGGAAGCTTTCAACCAAAACGCTAAAGCTACTGTTTCACTGTACAAATGAACCTGCACAGACACAAACCAGTAAATTACAAGCAGCTTTGTTCCTTTTACCCAGAGCTAAAAAAAAAGAGCCTCAGTAAAGCTTAACTTGACCCTTTATATTACAGCTTCTATTAAAGAAGATGAGGAAGAGCAGGAGGAGGAAGAGGAGGAGGTTACACAGCCTGTGTGTGAAGGAGTTTTCTTCCTGTGTTATTTCATAGGCTCACACTAACTCTCCAGGAGGCACAGGTCTTAAAGACCTCATACTGCGAGACAGTGGTTCACTGTTTAGCTTCTATTATGACTGATAGTGTCCAGATGGAGCCGCTACACTTTGCTCCGTAGCCATGGGAACCAAGGATGCAGAGAAAAGCATGACCAAGAGAGAGAGAGAGAGAGAGAGAAAAAAGGAAAAATTGCACAAATCCAGTTCCAGACGAGTCACAGAGAAAAGAAGGACAAAACTAATCGGAACCATAGTAAAATAAAGACATGTGACTTCATCCTGCTGGACAGGACAGTCGACATGAATGCCTCCTGATCGTCTGCATGGTGGTCGTTTTCTTCTTCACAACAGTCTCTACTGTTTGATTCTGTTGCCTCATTTCATAGGAATTCAGCTGCACAAAGAGTCAAAAAGCTAAAACCTTAAATTCAAAGCCCCAGCTCTGATAATGGATCCTGCAAACTTCACATTTCAATGAACAATTATCTTTTTTAAAGGGATAGTTCACCCTAGAATGATATTTCGCTCATTATCTACTCACCCTCATGTTGACTAAGGGCTGGAAGAAGTTTCAGAGTCCTCCGTCCCTTCCCTGAGTTACAGGGGGTCTTAGCGTAGCAGTGCATTTCAAGGCAACTGTTGTAAAGGGACACCAGAGCTCTTCGTAAAAAAACACACACAAAAAAACATCCAAATACCTCCATGCTGCTCGTATGTAATGTCCGTCTTGTGCTGAAGCCCCAAATTGCGTAATTGTCCCGAAAAAAATTAAATAAGTCCACATTCCAAGCATGTTTGTAGCATTAGCTCTGTGTCTGTTGTCCGCTCTTCCGCTGCCAGCGCGCATGCGCAACCAGACTGAGACTCGAGTCGGTCTCAGTGCGAACCTTGCGCATGCGCGCTGGCAGCGGAAGAGCGGACAACAGACACAGAGCTAATGCTACAAACATGCTTGGAATGTGGACTTATTTAATTTTTTTCGGGACAATTACGCAATTTGGGGCTTCAGCACAAGACGGACATTACATACGAGCAGCATGGAGGTATTTGGATGTTTTTTTGTGTGTGTTTTTTTACGAAGAGCTCTGGTGTCCCTTTACAACCGTTGCCTTGAAATGCACTGCTACGCTAAGACCCCCTGTAACTCAGGGAAGGGACGGAGGACTCTGAAACTTCTTCCAGCCCTTAGTCAACATGAGGGTGAGTAGATAATGAGCGAAATATCATTCTAGGGTGAACTATCCCTTTAACCAGTTCTGTCAGTTCTTCTCATACAGATACTTGTGTTACCATGTTAACAGTTGCTGTAGCATGGATGTCCGCTGAAGCAACTCTTCTGTTGTATTTCATGATGCTTTTATTGATTAATATCCTTTCTCAATGAAAATAGTAATTGAAAACCAGAGTTAAACAGCAAAACACTACACATTTGATTGTTCCCCATTCATCTTTGTCTTGCTCTAGGTCCCCAAATCCAACTATAAACGAACACAAAAATACACACTTTATTGTTTAACATTTTCTAAATCAAATATACTGTATTTATAAGCATCTTCATGTTCATACTGTACGTTTATGTATGTAATAGGTTCCTCATACAGTATGTTTATAGGCCCATTTACAGGATACTTCTTATACTAGCATGAAGTCAGTCTGCAGAATATGCCTTTCTACATAAAGAAGTGAAACAACAAACAGTGAAACAGGCCTGTTCGGTCCAGAGACTTTGTATAACACAAATTATGTAGACTATATTTTATCTTCTTTGACAGTTTTCTAGTTTTAATGTGAATGTATGTATTTGTGTGTTGGGTGAATGGATAGAGGTACGTAGATCAGATGTTCGTCAAAACAGCTGCTCCTCCGACCTAACACCGGTTCGCTGCAATTGGACGGCAAATCTCTGAGAAAGAACAGGAGAAAAAAGTTAATTAAAATCAGAGCAGCGGGCTTAAAGGTGAATGTTAAAGAAAGGGGAAGGAGGGGGGATGATGGGGATGTTGAGGGAGGAGGGGGTGGAGTTGGAGTTGGAGGGGGGGAGGGGGATGAAGATAATGAAAATAGTCCCTGAACTTGATTTCCTTAATCACTGCATGTCCCTCTTTCTGTTAATTGAAGATAATTATAGGATTTTAATTTTCTTATGTAGGTTAAAGAGGAGAGTGAGAAGTCAGAGCAGATGGAATAACTGAGGCAGATGATGAAGACGAAGAGGCCGACGGAGTCTATTAGTGATTTACACAAAGGCGTTTAAAATATCAATAATTAGCTTAAAGTTACATTTCATTGTGTGAACGTTTGTGTGATGTGAGGAGGTAAAAATTCAGCAATCAATCATCGTTTCTTTTCTTTTCTTTTTTTTTTTTTACAGAGAGAATAAAAGATACATCATCCATATATAAAACCTGAGAAATGAGTCGTATGCAGAGACGGTATAAAAAACACCACATAAAGATGAAAAAAGACGAGAATAATAAGGGGAAAGAATAAATTATAAATGTGCACTGCACCTGGGAACACCGCAAATACATCATATAGTTCACTCCACACTCATTCACAGAGCTTTTATTTTGTAATAAATAAGATGAGGCTTGTAATGCACGCCACGCATGTGGTTTTATTTTATTTTGAAGCCTCACTAGGCAAATACACAGCAGAGGAATTTGGCCATTAAAAAGTAATCTGTGATAAAATAAATCTTACTCTGTGGTTCATAATGTGCTGCTCATGGCTTTTAACAGTATCTGCATGAAAAGTCCAAAACATCAACATGACGCTGAAGTATAAGCTAATGTCGCATATATGGAATTTGGCATACAAAACATTAACACACATATTTGTATTCGCTACACTTATATGTCAACATATGTATTACATGCATATATTCAATTTCAGTTTGGTTTCATCTATAATTAATTTGTACATGTATGATTATATTGTTGGTTAAAGTACATGCTATATGTTGATATTATGGTACAGTAAAAGTCTGAGACACTTTTCCCAGAATTAGATTAAATGTCTTTAAAATGTATGAGACATGAATTGTTGACTGTATATACAGTATTATGGATATGTGTTGTAATGTGTTTGATTTGTATTGTGCTGTAATCTTGGCGCCATTGGAAATGAGAGCTTGCTCTCAATTGGCCCCCCTGAATAAATAAAGGTGATGAATGAACATTGGTAAAAGATATAACTATGTTGTTAATGGGTATAAAACACATCCTCACACAGTACCATATAAAGATTAATCACCGATATGTTTTATATATGTACATATACAAACATGTAATGTGATAACCTTATATCTTCATATATCCACCAGTGACACATATGGTGACGAGTCTTATAATACAGAAACATACAATACCTTTATGTTTAATTACATATCTGTATGAGGCGATCAAACAGTTTGAATATTTAATAAAAATCACATTGTTTAATAAAAAAAATATGTAACACATAGACTTGAGTAATTATGTAAATTGAAGTAAGAGTTGGTTTCAATTAAAGACTTACTAAGATGAGATGTCTTCAGACCAAAATAACTGCATGAATGCTTAATGACATAGGCTCAAATATGGCAAAATATAAGATTTTATATGATTTAGTTTTGCATCTTTACTGCTGCAGGATTTTAAAACACTCTCCCATGACAAAGACTGAATCATAAGGTGTTGTACTTTCAGAAATGTGTCGTTAATGAAGATTTGATGAAAATTCAATCAGATGTTTTTTCTTGATTCAGTAACAAATCCTCCTCTCAGTCCGTGCAGATTTGAAGGTTAGTGAAATGAGCTTCAGGATCATTCGTACGTGAATACATTTAAGAAGTAATTAGCCTTTAAATACAAACTCCCTTTTCTCAAGTCAGGTCTTGATGGACTGTGGATTTATTATTCTTAAAACAAGTAGAGTATGTTCCAGTAGATTCCTCATTCAATATTTCATAAAACACTTCAATGTTTTATCCTCATCAGTTTTAAGAAAGGTTATAATGCTGAAAAATTGCTTTACAGATGTGTCCCGTTATTCAGCGTACAGATGTTGAAGGTGCTGTAAGACATTATAATGTGTATGTGTGCACAGGTGTTGAATTCCAGGCCACTTTGTGAGCTTTTTTCCGGCCCCGGACTGAACTAATGGCGCAAAGCACAACAGTCTGCAGAAGCTAAATGTTTGAAATGGCTTCTTGATGTGTGTAATATCAGAGCGGTTTGGGACAAAGTGGATGTGTGTGTGTGTGTGGAAGCGGTGGAAAGAAAAAGGCCGGAGCGTTAATACTGTATGTCTGTGTGAGCAGCAGCTAATGCTTTGTGGCTCCTCACCATTACCTCAGAAATATGAAGAAAACACAGGGATTTGTCTTGGAAATGGACGTCTGTGTTCGGCCCGAGCACAATCACCGCCTTTTTTTTGTGTGTGTCGGATAAAACGGTGTGAGCTCGGTCAAATGGAGCGATTATGAAAAACTGACCATCTTTTTTATATTACTTTTTTTTCCGTTCTCCCTTTTTCCCTCCCCGCCGCCGGTGTTTTCCTCAGGGGGAAGACGACATGTCGGAGAACGGCCGGGGCCCTCGCGTCCAGTAATTTGAGTTTATTTATGTGACGCGCGGGTCGGCGATGGAGAAAGCGGAGCGAGCGCCGCGAAAGAGCTGATTGATCTTTCAGAGGCAATCACCACGAGCAGCGAGCGGGAAAATGGAGCGTCTGACGGGCTCATCTGTGAGCGGGATTACCCGACGCCGCGGGGCCGACCGACCCCTCACCTGTCAGAGAGGCCGACCCCCTCCTCACCAAAACACCACGTCACGGGTCGCACCGCTGTCGTCTCATCGTCTTCACACATGATTCATCCTCTAAAGGAGATTTTAACTTCGCCAGCGCAGGTCACATTTATCTGTGGTGTCTCATCCTCGCTGCAGTGACATCATCTGGAGTCCATTTATATTAAAAAAAGTGGGATTTATATTGTATTTTACAGAAGGTAATGATGATGAATCCAGATGTTAGCAGGAGAGGATGACTGGGACAAAACGTGTCGGAGTAGCTTTCACTGCAAAAACTCAAAATCTTTCCAAGAATATTTGTCTTATTTCTTGTCAAAATGTCTCATTTCTAGTCAAAACTAAACTCTTTCCATTTAAAATAAGACTCATCACCTAAAAATGAACTTGTTTTTAGATCATTTTCACTTGTTTCAAACTAATTTTCACTTGAAATAAGTAGAAAAATCTGCCAGCGAAAGCAAGTTTTTTTTACGCTTGTAATAAGGAAGAAAAACTTGCTCCACTGTCAGATTTTTCTACTAATTTCAAGTGAAAATATGCTTGAAAGAAGTAAAAAGTGTCTAAAATCAAGTTAATTTTTTATGTGACAAGTCTTATTTTGAGTATAATTCGAATTGTTTTGACTAGAAATGACATTTTGAATAGAAATAAGACAAATATTCTTGGTAGGATTTTGAGTTTTTGCAGTGTAGCAACACTCATTAGCTAACGAGGACTGAGACTTTAAGAGGCATTAATTGTATTAACAGTATATTTTATCCTATTTTAAAGTCTGACCAGGGACCCTCCATCCTTTTTTGTGGCAATGTTGTATGTATCGTCCCTGTTAAATAAACATTAAAATAAAATGAAATAAAATAAATACAACTGCTTAATGTGTTGTCTGTCACCACAGCAACTGTAGCCTAGTTACAGTGTTGCTTTTAGATTAATTAAAAAACAAACAAACAAATAAAAATGAAAGCAGCAAGACCAAAACA
The DNA here is from genome assembly GCF_045865225.1 of Trachurus japonicus. NCBI lineage: Eukaryota > Metazoa > Chordata > Actinopteri > Carangiformes > Carangidae > Trachurus > Trachurus japonicus. The sequence goes on from NC_140916.1 coordinate 2,825,554, forward strand.
AAGTTATCACTTCACCACAGGTTACACACAGGAGTAGCCTATTAAATAAATAACTGTATAAGACGGGCCTGTAGTTATGGTTTGTTGCTAGGTAACAAAGGCACACAGGTCATGTGATTATTGATGTAGGCTACCTGCACCTCGTCCTCCTATTGGTCAGGGAGGATGAGTAGTTTCATGCTAACAGTACCCCTCTGCTTCCAGTGTTTATGCTAAGCTAGGCTAACCACACCTGACGCCCGACTACAGCTCTGTTCAGTCTGTCAACAAAAAGTGAATCATTTCCCATAATGCACTGCAGGTACAGGTTTTTGATTGATTAATTAATGAGTTAGTCTTTAATACATGAAGTAATAATGACAAATGTGTAAAACTCCTCACAGACAGTCTGATGTGTTAAGGTGAAAAAAAATAAAACAGCCTCAGATATTGAATATATAATAACATCAATTAGAGAGAAACAGCAAATCTTCTCATTTCAGAGACTGGAACTAAATAGTTTGACATTTATTTCCTGATAAATGATTTCATTCATTATGAAAATTGCCGCACTAATTGTTGTAATTGTTTCTGCACAACCATCGTGTCCCTGCATGAGTCACCTTTGAATCAGGGTTCGGATCAAATCTCCTGTTTTTTTGTTTTTGTTTTAACCTTTTTAAAAATGTTCGTCTCTTCACTCTTTGTCTCTGTGTTTGAAATCGTCATGAGGTCACCGAGTGTGTGTGTGTCTGTGTGTGTGTGTGTGTGTGTGTGTGTGCAGATAAATCACAACCTCTCATCTCCACCATCGACTGTGGCTGTGATTCAGTGCGAGCCGATCGAGGCCGCCGCCGGCCGTTTGACAGCAGGAAATCCAGCCGCCATGTTTGCAGCCGTTGAGGTCGGGAGTGCAGCGCGGAGACATTTCACTTTCCCTCTTGATACAAAGTCAATATCACATCTGTCTGTCTGTCTGTACGGAGAAAAAAAAATGAAAAAGAAGAGAGTCCTAATCTCCAAACTGCAGCACAGAGGGCGGCTGCTGCCAGGAGACTCCTTCTCTACTCTCTTTGTTTTCACCCCTTTTTTTTATTTTCCTCATCACCAGATCCAAGATGTCAGCCCGGAGTGGAGTGGTGCAGAGCCTCAGAAGCCGCCGTCGCCACCGCCGGGCCCCGAGCGAGCTGCGGCAGCCTCCTTTTTCTTTTTTTTCCTCCTTCTTCTTCTTACATTTTATCTCCTGCTCTTTAATTGACTCGCTGTGTGACGAAGGAACAGCGAGCGGCGAGGGAGAAGCGAGGGATGGAGAGGAGAGAGGGAAGTGATGTTCCTAGATGTGGAAGACAGTTGTGGGAGGGCTGTGATGAAAAAATAATGATGCTAGTTACATTCTATTACACAAAATATGGAAGATGGCAATGAAGTCCCGCTGCAACATTTCCTCCTTAATATCACCATCATTGAGTGCTGCTGCTGCTGCTGCTGCTGCTAGGAATTCTGGGACATCGCACAGCGAGGAGCTCTCTCTCTCTTTCACACACCTACACACACACTCACACTTGTACACACTCGCACTCACGCCGGCCTCTCTGTGTTAATTTATGCTGCTTTTAATGTATTTTTCATATCATATTTCACCTCATCATGGATTTTATATCTTGGTTCTCGGCTCTCGGGCTCGTTAACACGGCGCTAATATCTTCTTTCATGGCTGCTGTGTTATTATTGCTGTTATTACATGACCACATATACACTACACGGATGTTAACACGCTAATGCTCACACACGCCTACACTGGTATGTAAGAGAGACGTTCGCTCTTTGGTTTACTGCAGAAGATCAAACTCCAGAGTAAATCACCATTAAATTAAACTTTAAATATTCATGAGGATGAATTCTAATAACCAATGATCTCTTGACCTTTTCACTTGAATGCGACACGTGGCTTCAGTTAACCCACAAACACTAGAAATACCTCAAATTCTAATGGATGAGGTCGTTTTCCTGCTCAACAGAGGATGAACCCTTCAGGACAAACTTTATGTTTTCATGTGGAGTCACTATTGATTCTACTGAGCAAAATAAAGTCTTGACCAAAGGACAATTAAGGCTAGAGAATGCATTTCCTTACAGGTGAATGCTGAAAGCTGGGAGCTGAATAAGCTGACTAAATTGTTGAAACAATGCTGAAATAAGTGAAGAAAGTGCTGAAGAAATATTGACAAGATGAAACAATATCTGAAGAGTAAAAGTAAAACATATAAGAAGGAGGCTGCATGAGGTGGTTGGGAATTACTTGAATTGTTGAAGATTAGTATGAAGAAATTGAAAGGCTGAAGTCTACTTAAAACATTTTTGAACCATTAATGAAACAATAACTGAAGATGTTTTCATGTGGAGTCACTATTGATTCTACTGAGCAAAATAAAGTCTTGACCAAAGGACAATTAAAAAAATGTTTTGTAACAATCCACCATAATAATATTGAACAGACAGTGTATTCCTGCTCCACAGAGGATGAACACTCAGGAAGAACTGGATCTGATGAGGTTGTTTCCATCAGCTTTCAAATTCCACTCAGTATTTGCACATACTTATCTTCAAAAGTCAAGATTGTTCATTATTTGTCATGTACAGAGTTATACGAATACAACATAACACGCTCTAAAATGACTGTGAGATTGTGCAATACAGTTTCTAAATTCATTAAATTAAATGCACTTAATTAAACAGAAATTTGAACAGGCTAAGACTAAAGCAATAAAAAAATCTTTAGAAATAAATACATTCCAAATACAAAATAATAAAATATGATATAATAATATAATAATATGATATATCTGTGTACTCGCTACGGCTAGTGCTAATTTTTTTGGTGATAAAAATAGACTTAACAACCGGACAGCAGGTCATCGCGTTCTCAGTACTTCCATGTTTTTATATTTCATTTGTTCATCCATTCATATTGTTTTTCTTTTTCTATGTTTATTGCACCAAACACCTCAAGGGGATTGTGTTTGCTGATTGACTGAAAGCTCCAGAAATCCTCAAGCATCGTCATCACTGAAGACTGTAGCTTGTTCACCTGTAACTACGCCCGACAACGATGTCCTGGAAAACTCTGCAAATCTGTACCTCCTTCCTCAACGTGAAGTCAATGAAAAAAGTAATGTTAATTTGCTGTTTAATTCTTTGGAGTTGGAGTCGCTGCAGGTTTTCACAGGAACAAACCTTTGATTAGAACAAACCTCCTAGATAAAACCTCTCTGTCATTAAAACACGTCTTGAGAGATCCAATCACAAGTGATTAACCTTTGTCTTGTGTTAGCTTTCTGCCACCATCTATGTGTTTGGGTCAGTTTTTACCCGTGTTTTAAGCAGCTGTAAAATACACTTAAATTTTTTTTTTTTTCATCCAATTTGTATTTCTTCTCTTGATAACCGGATGAAAAAAATGTTTTTTGTTTTATTTTGTTTAGATAGAGGTTCCTGACAAAGTAAAAAAAAAAAAAACCTTGATGCTATGAACACATTTATGTGGTACTTTTATGCATTTAAAACCTGAAAACGCGTCAGTGGTGACCCGAACACCAGAGAAGTTTTAACCCACAATACAAATGTAAATGGGAACCAAAAGGTTTTGTCAAACCAATTGTAGAGGTGGACTGAGATGCATTAATCCAGATTTCTGTCGTAGTGTAAACATTAATGCGTTCTGACGTGTATGAGACAAGGAAGAAGCAGGAAGTATACGTCATTAATGCAGGACGCTGACGACAGCAATGTTTGGAGAAGAAGAGACAATGGATGATGATAGTCTGACACTGAAAAAAGAAGTCTAACATCGGTTTGGGCAGAGCAAGTGAAGTGACGTGGGCAGTAATGTAATAAATTGCTAAATAAAACCCTCGGCCTCTAACTCAAGGATTTCCTCTATTGAAATGATATTCACAGTCCTCCTCAGTCTTGGTCAGGACCGGCACATCACACTAATTCATTCAGAACTTAATATTATTACTTATTATTCAGGACATTCACTTCCTCTATAATATATACTCCTGATGTTATAGGTTCATTTCCTGCTGCGAGAAATAAAGTACAATCCACAGAGCTCTTCACAGCTGCTGGGTGATAACTCATATTTCTGCCTTGCTCACATTAACCGTCACTTAACCTGGTCTGCTCAGCTGCAAACGGAGCATCAAGACGCTTCAGGACATAAAGCGACTTAATGCACCAAACAAAACAAAAAAAAACAAAGCAGCGTGTAGCACATAAAGTGAGAAATGAATGAAAATAACCCGTGTGATGGTGCGAGGAGGAGCAGATTTCCTCTCACATCTGAGACAAAGGAAAAGTCAGAGTCCATCACTCTTAATATCAAAGCAGCGGGATCGCAGCAGCAAACTCAATTTAAAATCTGCACTAAATAAAGCAACGAGAGCTCCTCGCTGAGTGTGACACAGTTTCATCAGGTTCAGATTAAATGAAACTTTATTGATCCCCGCAGGGAGACGGTGTCACTGCAGCAGGAAAATAATAAAAAAAAAGGAAAAAAGAAAAAGCTAAAATTGAATATAATTAGAAACATGGTAAATGAGGGGAGATATGTGAGAGAATACAGGCGGAAAATTCACAGTGTTCAGGTCGAAAAAGAATAAAATGGATGTGAATAAACAGAGACAGACAAAAAAAAAAAGAAATGTACAGGAGAGGAGCAATAAAAAGTCTCAGTGCTCATTTCAACAGCAGGACAAGGTAACTGTATTTGTACAGCACATTTCATGCACAGGGTGATTCAGACTAAAGCGTCGACACGACATCTGAACAAAAAGAAAATCTAATAAAAACTGTGAGGTAAAAAGGTGTAAGAATAAAATTACAGTGGGGAGACCTACAGTGTTGAAAGATCACACTGTCTTTATATGTTTTTTCATATTTCCTCTTCTACATAAGAACGAGGAAGGGAATGAAAAATTCTCATTTGTGAAAATGATCTTATGTAGAAAAGAGCCCACCGTGCCACAGCGATGTGATTCTTTTTTATACCTTTTTTTTTTTTTTTTTGCAGAAATGTAACATCATTATATTTTCCGTGAACCAATATACTTGACATTTTCTACATGACAGATTTTGCTCTGCTGTTTATATTGAGGAATCTCGGCTTTAACTGTCTGCAAGTCTATTAGGTCTTTGAGAGCGATGTTGCAAATCAATGAGCCGGGCGGCTGCAGGACACCGTTGGATTTTTATACTTATATATATTTTGCATTCATGTGAATGAGCAGCCATGACAAAAGGCCGCCGCAGTGTGAAGCACTTCCATAACAGACGAAGCCGAGTCGAGACCATGACTTTTATTCTTTGGTGCGGTTCGTGCTTAAAAAAAAAAAAGAAAACCACCACATTTCCCATGATGCAACATTTTGTAACTGTTAAGGTTTCTGTGTGATGATATGGCAATGACATTATCAGGGTATCTTTTAAGAAAATGACATAATTTAATTGAGAATCTTCTATTTCAAGCCTTGCGTCAGGCTTTGTGTCGCCAACACGGTGAAATCTGAAAATAAACGCTGCTGCCACATCCACAATGTGTTTTTATTACTGACAACCAACCCACATAGAAAAAAGCAACATGTTAGTTTGTGTCTGAGCGTCAGGGGGGATGAACATCAGGAGCAAAGTGCAGACCAGTAAATGAGTAAATAAAGAAAAGTCTTCCTAGAAAACAAAATCCAAACCGAAGGAACAAAAAGGGAAAGTAAGGGAGCTTTCTCCGATTTTTCCCTGTTAAAAGGGTTTTCTATGGAGTTTTTCCTCAGTCGATGTGAGGGTCTAAGGACAGAGGATGTTGTTATGATGCCATGTAAAGCCCTTTGAGACAAACTGTTTGTAAAAAACGGGCTATACAAATAAAATTGCCTTGCCTTGCCTTTCACACCGACTGTGTTTGGTCCAGACTTGCAGACTTTTCCATTTGATCTGGACCAACGCTCTATGGACCAAAGACCTGAGATCTGGTCCAACCAAAAGAGATGGTCTCAAAACCATGGCTCAGACTTTTGCAGTGTTGAAGTTGTTATTTTTCTTGATGGTTCAGTCTCTCCTGAGGTGGAGCCAGGACTCTCAGCAGAGCTTCAGTTGTCTTCTCCTTCTTCCTGCCGGAGACGATGAAGCCTCCACATGACGAGGACGTTCATCTGAATCCTAAACCAGGCTCCATGTTGGACCTGATGGTGTTGATGCTGCTGGTAGCCATGACATCACAGGAGAGTTATTGTTGTTCATTCATTTTTACTAGATTAGCTACTTTGCTAACAAGCTAATCTGAGGAGAGCTTTGGAGACTTTGCGACTACGTCATACGCCTGTTCACAAACCAATCAGTGTCAAGTGTAGGGAGATGCAGCAACATAGGTGATGATGTCATAAACAGTTCTTTGGTGTGGAACCAGAACCAACCGGATCAGATGGAGCAGAAACACCTTGAACCTGGGTTCAGACTGTCAGGTTCACTATCACAATCAATCACAAAGCTGGTGCATCATAAAAGCAGCTCTTGTTTACAGAATCCATGCATCCCCTTAATGAATGAATGAGTGTAAAAAAAATGTCTTTCCTGTGATTGGTTAACCTGCTCTAAAGTTCATATAATAGTGGACTGGGACCAAGCCTACAAGGCCAAAGCAGGGTGGAAAAGTCCAAACATCTCATTCAAAGTGTCCAAACACACAGGATCTAGCTCCATTCTCAGATATGCAATTTTGGCCAGGGAATACTTTCAGTGGCGTATTAATTCAGATTTGGAGCTGCAGGATTGTGTGTGTGTGTGTGTGTGTGTGTGTGTGTGTGTGTGGAAGTGAGTCAAAACCAACTCCAGTGTGTGTTCATGGTGATGAAGGAACATGTCATCCAGTGCAACACTGAGACTCACTGATGTGTTTTTAATAGGTTTTGGAAACAATGGCGCTCTGTGGCTCAGAGGAGGAAGACGTGGCGTTCGCACCGATCGATCATCGGTTTGCTTCTTTTCACGTGATTTGTTGATTTTTTATTTTATTTAAATATCTCTCCAGCTTTCACCCTTCACTGACGCTTAAGCAGAAATATGAAATGAAACATCTGCAGATTGGATTCTGCAGCTCGGGAAGCGAGTAGGCAGCAGCTCGCTCCGTCCTCTCCTGCAGCAGCTCGGCTTTTCAAACGTGGGATATGGCAGCTGTTCAGACCCAAAATGATGCCGGTGGCTTTCTCTCTCCATCTCCAAATCTATTCTCTCTTTCCCTTTGTGTTTTCTCTCTCACTCTCTCTCTCTCCTTTCTCCTCCTAGACTCAATTTTTCCTCCCTCTTCTTTCTCTCCCTCTCTCTCTTTCTCTCTCTGAAGGCCCACCCTGCAGTTTTGCTGAATAGGCAGATCATGAATCGAGCGGCGTTTGTAGAAGGCGGCCCCGCTCGCTCTGTGCGCTTTATCAAAGTCAATCCGGTGTATTAAACACAGCGCTGAGGCCACGAGGAGGAGGGAGGGGGGAGAAATGAGAAAGAAAAAGAAAAAGTGTCCAGGGATCCTCTCCTTCCTTCTCCACCTCCTCCTTCTCCTTCCTCCTCCTTCCTCTGCTCTGTAATAAGGACACGGCTTTGCTGGTTGTCAGGGGTTACCGAGGAGCTGGGAGCTCCTGGTCCTGAGAGGGGTAGTAGAGAGGGAAGGGAAGACAGTCAGGGAGAGGGGGGGGGGGGGGTCTGATGTGGATGTGATATCTGGGGCAGCTGTAGTGAAGAGGGTCAAACCGGGGGGTGAATCCCTCTCCGTCCCGGCGCCGTCACCTTTAGGCCTCAGGACCCGACCGATGCCGGAGGCTGAGCTGCTTCTCCGACAGCGACTGAGAGGATCCAGGAGGTTTGATTTCTGCAGAGCAAGATGGTGGTGGTAGTCAGGGTGCGAACTACGGGGGAGCCAGGGGGGTCTCAGCCCCCCTTGATGAGACATGAGCTCCCCTGAAAACATGATTTGTGAAATTTTTTTGGGGGGAACTCTAAAATATTGGCAAAATGCTGCCTTTTCCCATATATTTCCTCTTTGTTTTGTTTTTTTGTATTGTCAATATAATGGATCATGTGTAAAATTAGGCTATTAATGTATTTGCGCATGGGGGTGATACAAACGTGTATTGCAAAAGTGTAAGAAATCACAGAACGTAAACATCATAACAAGAACATTACTGCGGGGTCGCTACAATATTTTCAGTTGTGCAGTCGGCTATTCTATTAATAGTGAGCGATGAGTCCCATTGCTACGTGACATGATGCGCACCAGTGTTTGTAGAGCCCGGTTCCCCTCAATACAAGTGAGCCCCCCCCGAAAGCCACAGTATAGTTCGCACACTGGTGGTAGTGTAGGAGTGGAGGGGGGGGGGAGGGGAGGTCTGCAGGTTGGAGCTGGAAAACACTCGCCGGTCAAAGGGCGGCTGCACGTGTTTGCTCAGGTGTGTTCGTGCTGAGTGTAATTTGTGTTGAGATTCGAGATGAAGGACACGAGTTGAAAAACGGTTTGACCTTATTTTTCATTCCCACTCCTCAACCTGCACTAAACGCACAAGGACAAAAAAAAAGAAAGAAAGAAAAAAAATACAAAGGGAAGTCAAGGCGAGAGTGTTTGTACAGAACCTGTGCAAATCAAGGCAATTAGAATAAGATGGATTAGTTTAGTTTTTCCTTTATTTGTTTGAAAGGGACAGTGAACATTAATGGACATTTTTAAAAAAGATAAAATGTAAATGCACCCAATTATATAGCCAAAAGGTTAATTTCCATTGGCAGTCCCCCTGCCAGAAGGAGCATGGCAATGAGACCTATAATAAAAGGAGCAAAATAAGCACAATATTTACAACAGCAACATTACACTTTAATCCCCACCGCTCCCACCTGTACGCACACACGCACAAACACCCTCCAATCCACAACCAGTAGTCTCTTTACCACAGTAATGTAGCCTATACATCCCCCATCCAACAACAACAAGTACATATCAAATTACAATTGGTGTGGTTTTAGAGTAGGGGGGGTTGCAGTGGCCCAGGTGGGTAGACAATAGTTAATATGAGATATTATGAGATTAAAAACAGTAGTAACAGAAAAAACACAGTGAAACAGATAATATGAAATGTGAATTCCAACGAGGCTGCAGCAAAGAAATGAACCCAGCTCGACTTTTGCTGTAATGTGAAACACAACCACACACACAGGTCAATCTCATATTATGCGAGCGCACAGTGGATGCCTCTAAACATCACAGGTCGATCGGCCCCGCGCTGAATAAATGTAGATTTCTATGTCGATTCACGTCAGATGCAAAAAAAAAAAAGAAAGCTGCTCCACGAGACGCATCCTCACCTTCTACATCCAGCATTTACTCATGAGAAATAAAAAACTGTGTAAGTGTGTGCAACAGTTCAATTGTCAGAATGAGTATCCCACCATGCACTGCTCTCTCTCTCTCTCATCTTCCTATTCATGGACACAAACAATGAGCTGATCCTCAGTATAAAGCTGCAGGTTCAGCTGATTATTCTCTGCAGGTTCATCACATTCTCAGACTCCTTACATATTACTGCACTGTTTTCAGTCATTTCACACATTGCTATAATATACGTATATGTACAGTTGCTTTGATATTTGTTTTTAAGCTGTTGTAACATTTAACAACAGGGTGTCTAAATCTTCATACAATAACAAAGGTAGATGTTTGTGTTAAAGCTCCATACAGTATAAAGGTAGATGTTTGTGTTAAAGCTCCATACAGTATAAAGGTAGATGTCCATGTGTAGTGTGATTATAAAGCAGCTCTAGGTTCTATATTAATACTGTGAAAGTATCAAAGCCTCAGTCCACAGAGAAATGCACACAGCCTGTATTCAGAAACTGAGCCTTAAAACCAGCCGTCAGGACTTCCTGTCACTTTGTGATGTCACAACAAAGCCCCGCCCCCTCACCACCTGAATCCACCATCAAACAACACTTTGCAGGATTTGGTTTCTCTGAGTGTTTTATTCTGAAATCTGCTCTGTTTTTACTGGATCACTTTAGAAAGCAGTCAGCCAATCAGAAGAGAAGCTCAGAGACTCCTCCTCTCTTCTGATTGGCTGACACCGACCTGTTGCCCTGTAGAGAATCTGAGAGAGGAGGCTGTTAAATGGTTCAACACTTCAGAGGACAGCAAATAAAACCTGAAGGAGCTTCACTGCTGCCTGTATATTGTCTGTTATCCACTGATGCTGAGTGACTTTGTTTCAAATTAATTGAGAATCATCACATTTAAAAACCTGCCGCTGATACTGGAGCTCCTCTTCCTTCCTTGTTTTCAGTCCGAGGCCTTGTTCTTTTTTTTCTCTTCACTAAGCATCAACCTTGTAAATCAATAATATTCAGAGCTGTTTGAATTACTGTCGGTCTGGGACCGGCTTCTCCGGCGCATCTGTTCCTCCCGACATCTTTGTGGTGAAGGCTTTTAGTCTTGGTTTCACTTTCTGGCCTTGGACACCACACAGATGTTTTGTGGTGTTGTTTGTGTTGCTGCTGCTGCTTCATCCTCCGTCCTGTCAACACTTGAAATATCAACCTCACTCCTCAGTGCAGGTTGCAGGTTGAAGCCTGAGGAGCTGCTGCTGCTGCTGCTGACATTTTCTGTGGAGTTGAGTGAAATGAACAGTAATCTACTGGACAGTCTCTGCTGAAAACCACAAGGTGCACAGCTCCTTTTTTGTATATTAGAGAGAAAAAAAGAAAAAAAAAGAGTTGGTTCAGGTAAGTGAGTTCAAAAAGTCAGGACGAGGAGAAAAGTCTGCAGCAATTATGAGAATTAAAAAAAAAAAAAGTAGAGAGCTGCACCGAGAGAGTTGATATAAAGGACCACCCTTGGTTTCTAATGACAGAAAAACAACACAAGAAAAATTATAATCAGAGAAAAATAATTAGAGGGAATCATGAGCCAACAAATAATTATCCTGCAGGAGGAAAAAAAAAAAAAAAGGGGTTCAACCTTAACCTGAACTGTCGCTGAAAATCCTGTCACCGCACGGCAGCTTTTTGTTTTGTTTTGTTTTGTTTACCTGCTGATGCGTTTCTTTTTTTTCTTCTTTTTTTTCACACAGCACATTTTTTCAGATGTATCAGACAAACCGGATGAGAGGAGACACAGACGTGATGTTGGAGATGTGACTCCTGAGGTGTTCGCTGCATCCTGATGACGACTACTCTCCACACTCTCTTGTATTACAGCTGCAGGTCAAACAGCTGCAGCCAACCACGTGTGAAGGTGTGCGTAAGTGTGTGAGTGAATGTGTACACTACAAAAACTTATCTTATCTCTTTTTTGCTCATTTTGCTCATATAACGTTGATTATGTATGCACTTTATCTCCTTTTTTCTCTATGTTTATTTGTTAGCCATTGAAATTTGTCTTGTTGTAATTTGTGATAGGGGTGGAACTTATAGGTACAAGCCAATCGGCTTCGTTCCCTCCGTGCACCATTGAATATAAATGTATGCTAAATAAATAAACCTGAAACCTGAAACCAGAATATTTGTCTTATTTTTTGTCAAAAAATTTCTAGTCAAAACTAATGTCATAATACTTAAAATAAGACTCATCATATTAAAAAGTTGCTTGTTTTTAGACACTTTTTACTTATTTCAAGCACATTTTCACTTGAAATAAGTAGAAAAACTACTACTACTATTACTACTACTACTCTCTACTTATTTCAAGTGAAAATTAGTTTGAAACCAGTGAAAATTATCTAAAAACAAGTTGATTTTTAGGTGAGGAGTCTTATTTTAAGTGTAAAAAGATTAGTTTTGATGAGAAATGAGACATTTTGACAAGAAATAAGACAATATTCTTTGTTTTTGCAATGTATGTTCATGTGACTGGCAGCTGAGCTCAGGTGAAGCGCTGATCTGGGATCTGTTTATTCGGAGAAGCTGCTACTAACACAGTTCAGTGACGTCCCCTCCCTCCCTTCGGCTGAGGCTCCGGTTTGTTTACTTGTTTATTCTCCGTGTGCTTCGGTGGATTTAATGCCCCCGGTTTAGTGTCATTAATTGTGTTTAATGACAGTTGTTAGAGTATAAATTATGATCATGGCTGAATGAACCTGCTAGGGGGTCCTGGGGCAAAAATCAACTGCAGGGCCTCTAATCACCTTCTATTTAAGGATTTATTAAAGAATATTCATGTGTATCGTGAAACAGGCTCCTCCACAAGACAAATAGGTCAGGCAGAAGAAAACACAGGCTCGGTTTAATGTCACGGCGTGAAAACATGACATTTTATAAGGTTTTAATACATCGACATTCTTAAATATGGAACAAAAGACCTCTTTAGGTGATTTTATGTTATTTATGAGTCAGTAGCCTATATAGTGTAGCTGCATGTGTGAAATATGATTTGACAGTGACATGTATTTGTATTATGATGCACATTTTGGGACTGTAGATGGAAATTAGCAAATATAATGATATAATATTACGATATTCTTTAATATTTTGTATATTGTCCCTGTCAAATACTAAAATTATAAACAAAACTAATGTTGTAGCTTCAGTGTTAGTAGTAACCATAACAGAAGTTGAGCAATAGTCTCAATAACAGTAGTAGTAGCAGTAGTGTCATAGTGGTAATAGTAGGTCTATTGAAAAAGCCTAATATTGATTAGATATAATATAGTAAGTGTAAATATAATAGCAGCCACAGTAGGAGTGTTAGGAGGAGAATCAATGTGTCAGTACTGTTGTGTCATAGTGACACATTATCAATCATCTCTATAGAGAGCCTAAGCAGAAGCAGGAAATAACAGTTGCCATGGGACCATGAAAAAGTCTCCATGTAAATGAACGGGAGTCAAAATTTTATTCGTGATCCGATTGAATTGTGCCATGAGAAAAAAAAGACCTCTATTTACAACATAGCGTTTCATGCCGAGAAATCAGCAGTTTGTTGTAAAACTATTGTAAAATAAAATTCCGAAAAATCTGTAACCAGAAAGACTACAGGTGGCGTAGGTAATGTCACCACATGGCGCCCTTTCCCGTGTCAGTTGATGACGTATGTTTTGTGGGACACTTGATCTGTAGTCCGTGGAGCGTCTTCACACTAAATACATTCTTCTGTTTCCATTTTACGACAAACTGCTTATTGTTTGGCATGAAACGCAAAGTGATTATATATTTTTCTCATGACACAATTAAATCGGATCACAAAATACAATTTTGACTCCTGTTCACTTGGATGGAGGTTTCTTCTGAATTGAGGTCCCATGGCGACGTTACTTCCACCTCCGCTTAGGCCTAGTAGTAGCCTAGTAGTAGGACAGTAGAATTAGTAAGAAATTGTATGATAGTAGTAACAGTCACAGTAGGAGTAGGCTAGTAGTGGAGCAGGAGTATTAGTTGTGTTAAGTAGTAAAGTTTCTACTATCAGTATTAGTAGCTGTAAGTAAGTAACTTTTTTTTATTTGGCACTTTTCACAGATAAAATCACAAAGTGCATTACAGTAGTAGTAGTAGTAGTAGTAGTAGATGTAGTGGCAGTGCAGCAGTATCAGTAGTGTTCATATTAGCACCAGTCTCAATAACAGAAGCAGTAGCAGCAGAGGAAGTGGTAAAGTAGTGGTAATAGAAGTAAAAAAGACAGTAATATGGATCATATATGATCTAATGTTGGTCGTGGTGCAGGAGGAGTAAGACAGTAAATCAGAAGTGTTCATAATGATACATTGGTAGTAACCATAGTAAGTTAATGGATAGTTTCAGGAGCAGTATTATTAGTATTAGTCGTAGTATTTCTGACAGTAGCAGCAGTTTTAACCGTCTACTTTGTGGATCTTTCCTGTTTCCTGGTCAGAACCTAAATCCTGTTAGGTTCTACTGAGAGGTCGTCCACCCCCTAGCTCTGTTGTTGCCACGACAACCCCCTCCATTTGCTACCGAGCCCTCTCAGCCGCTCAGCGTGTGGCCAAACGCCAACCTTTTCCTTTCTTTCTCTCTCTCTCTCTCTCTCTCTCTTAATAAGAATAATAATAATAATCTAAAAAACACAGGAATAATAATAAAAAAAAACATAAACTTCATTCATGGCACACTTCAAACACTCAGTTGTCAAAGAGCTTCGGCAGTCAAATAAATCCAAACATCAAAGTGGAAATAATTTAAAAAGTAAAAGGAAGGAGGCAGCGGGGGATAAAAGGAGAGACACAGAGGGTAAAAATAATATATTTGTAAAAATAATAGGATAAAAGCCATCACATAAAAAGCCGGCCTATAAAAATAGGTTTTAAGAAGAGATATAACAGAGGATACTTTCACCCCTCTCCCTTTCTCTCTCTCTGTTCTCCCTGTCACTGTCTCTCGCCCGCTCTCTCATCTGCCTCCTGCTGCAGTGGAGATGAAGTGTTGCTCTTGTTTTAATTATGCAGAGGAGGCTGCAGAGCAGGACAGGACATGTTTCAGTGTCGTCGCCAATTAAGCGGCGTCACCCAGTCGTGGAGCTGGGAGCGAGGAAGAAGAGGAGGAGGAGGAATGAAAGAGAGAGTTAAAGGAAATGACAGAGGGAAGAGAGAGAGAGAGAGGAGAGAAGAAGAAGAAGAAAAAGAAAAAGGGAAATGAAATGAATTGGATGCATGAGCCTTTTCCTTATTTTCCACGCAAATGGAGACGCTCCCCACGATTAAACTCTCTGTGCACTGACAGCAGCACGGAGAGCAAAGGCAGCGGAAGAGGAGGAACTGCAGTAGTAGGAGCAGTAGTAGTAGTAGTAGCCCTAGGAGTAGGAGTAGTAGTAGTAGTAACAGTAGTAGTATCTGCATCAGTACCAATGAACAGGAGCAGTGGGCTGACTACTACAGAAGTAAAGTAGCAGTAAAACCAGCCGTAGGAGTATAGGAGTAGCAGTAGTAACAGCAGTAGAAAGAGTAGTAGTAATGGAAATACGGCTAATTTGCGTCCGACGTCCCTAATAAATAGTAGTAGCAGTACACCACAAGGAATAAAAACTAAACAATAAATACAATACATATAGCAAAATACATAAAAGTGTACTACACAGACAAGAAAGACAAAACAATAAAAACAATGTTAGACACGGTACTTGGACAGGACAAACATTAATGTGCAAGACATAACAACATCCAGACAGCACAGTAAGTAAACAATTAATCAGTCATGTCGCCCCAGGTCCATGGAAGTACTACTTAGTAACAATAGATAGATAGATAGATAGATAGATAGATAGATAGATAGATAGATAGATAGATAGATAGATAGATAGATAGATAGATAGATAGATAGATAGATAGATAGATAGATAGACTTTATCATCTTTACACAAAGTGCAACAAAATTCACTGCGCCATGCCTGAATGAAAAGAAAATATACACAACAAATGCATGTTCACAATCATTCGAGTTATAGCATAACATAAAAAACACATTAATTCATTCATTCATTCATTCATTCATTCATTCATTCATTCATTCAGTGGTACGAGTACTAGAAGTAATAGCAGTAGTACCACTAGTAGTATTAGTATCAGTACTAACAGTAGTGCAAGGAGTAGTGGTAATAGCAATAGAAGAAGTATTATAAGTAACAGTAGGAGTCGCCATATTCAGCAGGGATGTGATGTATTAGTACTAAAGTACTAAGTACTAAAACAGCAGTAGCAGTATTATTTGCAGTAACGATTGTGGAAGTACTAGTACAAGCAGTAGCAGACTTGTATATCTACTACAACTGCTAATAAAGTAAACACATAATAATGATCATAGTAGTAGTAGCAGCAGTCGTGGTAGTAGGCC
The DNA here is from genome assembly GCF_045865225.1 of Trachurus japonicus. Taxonomy (NCBI): domain Eukaryota; kingdom Metazoa; phylum Chordata; class Actinopteri; order Carangiformes; family Carangidae; genus Trachurus; species Trachurus japonicus. Next base: position 2,841,388 of record NC_140916.1, read on the forward strand.
TACTAGTAGTAGTAGTAGTACTGCAGCAGCAGTAACAGTCTTCACCAGTGTCTCTGCTGGTTTCTGTACAGTATATGTATTTCTATATATAAACGTCTGTGGCCTCAGTGAAGCAGAATGCAAACAGAAATAATAACCTGCGTCTGTATCTGGATCTGTATCTGTGTCTGTGTCCAGGCTCCGGTGACGTTACTTCAGCTGCATGTTCCTGAATATCAACACAACAGAGGCTCATTTAGCTGCTGCAGCTGCACTGTAAACAATCTACAGTATAGTATCATATCATTAGAACCAGCAGCAGCAGCAGCAGCGGCGGTGGTGGTGACGATGGTCGAGCCATGAGGATGATGATGAGACAAGAAGATGAAACCGAGTGCAGACAAATCTTCCTCTTTTCATCAAGTGTGTGTGTGTGTGTGTGTGTGTGCAAACCTCACACCAACTAACCATCTAACTAACTAACTCACTCACTCTGCACAGTCCAAACTCTCACTCTCTTCACTGTATTGATCAAAAAAAGCACATGTGGACTCTGTGGACATTGATTTGCATTGCATATTCACCAGCTTCATCCCACCAACCCCCCCTCTACCCCCCCTCTACTCCCAACCACCACCTTGATATTCAGCTCCATTGTGCCTTTAAAGTGTCTGAGGCTGAGACACGGCTGGATAAAGAGCGAGCTCGGCACAGCGGCAGGTAATTACCACTCCTCCATCGATAACCATTCTAATAGACTTCCAACCGGCTATTTACATTAGGGAGGTGGCCCTCTTACCGTATTGACTTTCATAAAATATATGTGTGGTAGGCTACATTAAAATCAATAAAGCCATTTAAAGAGCATTATCATTAAGAGGCGGCTGTGTGTTAAGTGTGTGTGTGTGAGTGTGTGTGTGTGTGTGTGTGAAGGCAGGAGAAGGTGGCAATCTAGTGCGGTATGATGCCTTAAACCAACATCATTTACTGCATGACTGCACCATCAGTCTGTCTGCTACTCTCCTCTCTGCTTCTATACATCTCTCTCTCTGTAGTTCACTTTCAACTGGCTCTGCAGGCCTCACATGTAGAACAGCTGTCCCACTGCATGCTGGGAAATGTGAAGAATACCAGATTAAAAACCTTCCTGTTGTCCGTCTGGGTCAAACTGACCCAATCTGTTCCCTTCTTCCATCCCTCTTTCCTTTCTCCCTTCCTTCTTTCCACAATCCTTTTTCCCTTCCTTCCTTCTTTTCTTCCTTCCTTCCTTCGTCCATCCTTCTGCTTCCTTCCTTGACCTAATCTGTTCCTTCCCCTTTCTTTCCTTCCTTTTCCCCTTCCTTTGTTCCCTTTGTCCTTCCTGCCCTCCTTCCTTCCCTTTTTCCTTCGTCCTTCCTTCCTTACTTTCTTCCTTCTTTCCCTTCATCCTTCCTGCCTGCCTTCCTTCCCTTTTTCCTTCGTCCTTCCTTCCTTCCTTCCTTCCTTCCTTCCTTCCTTCCTTCCTTCCTTCTTTCCCTTCGTCCTTCCTGCCTGCCTTCTTTCCTCCCTTCCTTCCCTCTTTCCCTTTGCCCTTCTTTCCTTCCTTCCTTTCTTCCTTCTTTCCCTTCGTCCTTCCTGCCTGCCTTCCTTCCCTTTTCCCCCCTCGTCCTTCCTGCCTTCCTTCCTTCCTTCCTTCCCTTCGTCCTTCTTTCCTTCCTTCCTTCCCCTTTCCCCTTTCTTTCCTTCCTTTTCCCCTTCCTTTGTTCCCTAACCCTTCCCCTTTCCCCTTTCTTTCCTTCCTTTTCCCCTTCCTTTGTTCCCTTTGTCCTTCCTGCCCTCCTTCCTTCCCTTTTTCCTTCGTCCTTCCTTCCTTACTTTCTTCCTTCTTTCCCTTCATCCTTCCTGCCTGCCTTCCTTCCCTTTTTCCTTCGTCCTTCTTTCCTTCCTTCCTTCCTTCTTTCCCTTCGTCCTTCCTGCCTGCCTTCTTTCCTTCCTTCCTTCCCTCTTTCCCTTTGTCCTTCTTTCCTTCCTTCCTTTCTTCCTTCTTTCCCTTCGTCCTTCCTGCCTGCCTTCCTTCCCTTTTCCCCCCTCGTCCTTCCTGCCTGCCTTATTTCCTTCCTTCCTTCCCTCTTTCCCTTTGTCCTTCTTTCCTTCCTTCCTTTCTTCCTTCTTTCCCTTCATCCTTCCTGCCTGCCTTCCTTCCCTTTTCCCCCCTCGTCCTTCCTGCCTTCCTTCCTTCCTTCCTTCCTTCCCTTCGTCCTTCTTTCCTTCCTTCCTTCCTTCTTTCCCATCATCCTTCCTGCCTGCCTTCCTTCCCTTTTCCCCCCTCGTCCTTCCTGCCTTCCTTCCTTCCTTCCCTTCGTCCTTCTTTCCTTCCTTCCTTCCTTCTTTCCCATCATCCTTCCTGCCTGCCTTCCTTCCCTTTTTCCCCCTCGTCCTTCCTGCCTTCCCTCCTTCCTTCCTTCCTTCCCTTCGTCCTTCTTTCCTTCCTTCCTTCCTTCCTTCCTTCCTTCCTTCCTTCCTTCCTTCCTTCCTTCCTTCCTTCCTTCCTTCCTTCCTTCCTTCTTTCCCATCGTCCTTCCTGCCTGCCTTCTTTCCTTCCTTCCTTCTCTCTTTCCCTTTGTCCTTCTTTCCTTCCTTCCTTTCTTCCTTCTTTCCCTTCGTCCTTCCTGCCTTCCTTCCCTTTTCCCCCCTTGTCCTTCCTGCCTTCCTTCCTTCCCTTCGTCCTTCTTTCCTTCCTTCCTTCCTTCTTTCCCTTCGTCCTTCCTGCCTGCCTTCTTTCCTTCCCTCTTTCCCTTTGTCCTTCTTTCCTTCCTTCTTTCCTTTCGTCCTTCCTGCCTGCCTTCCTTCCCTTTTCCTTCCTTCCCTTCGTCCTTCTTTCCTTCCTTCCTTCTTTCCCTTCGTCCTTCCTGCCTGCCTTCTTTCCTTCCTTCCTTTCTTCCTTCTTTCCCTTCGTCTATTCCTGCCTGCCTTCCTGCCTTCCTTCCTTCCTTCCCTTCGTCCTTCTTTCCTTCCTTCCTTCCTTCTTTCCCTTCGTCCTTCCTGCCTGCCTTATTTCCTTCTCTCTTTCCCTTTGTCCTTCTTTCCTTCCTTCCTTCTTTCCCTTCGTCCTTCCTGCCTGCCTTCCTTCCTTCCTTCCCTTTTTCCATTCGTCCTTCATTCTTTCCCTTCGTCCTTCTTTCCTTCTTTGCATTTTAAAGTTCTGCTTTTAATGACATCATAGTTTGTGTATCGATCAGCCTCAGCTCATCATCATCATTAGGAGGCAAAACACATCCAAATATTTGCGGCTGAAGTAATGCGACGGTCCTCGGCGGAGTTCAGCTCGACTCGTCTCCATCAGTTCTTTCTGTCAACAGCCTTGTAGCTTTGACTCTTTAATCAGAGAGCCAGATGTTTATGGAGACATCCGTCGCCTCGTTCACTTTGTTCATCTTCTGTATTAATGATCCAATCAGCAGGAGTCTGAGCCCCAAACACCTCATACTGTGTTCCAGGAAACGCTTGCGTATGTTTAGTGCATGAGGACTAAAATAAATATCTGAATATTCTCTCATGCTCTCAGTCATGATGTGTTCTTGTCTTTACAGCGTCTGTTTGGCAAACGTGTTGCTTCCTATATCATCCTGAACCACAACATCTGGATCATTTCCAGACTGATTCCTAACTAAATTCCTGCAGGTTGCCTCACCTTCAGTCTTTTAGCAAGATCACAAGATACTTCTATATTCTTTTACTGTGAACAACTTCTTCTACTTTGTGTTTTATTTTTTTGCATATCCATGATAGATAGATAGATAGATAGATAGATAGATAGATAGATAGATAGATAGATAGATAGATAGATAGATAGATAGATAGATAGATAGATAGATAGATAGATATAGCTTTATTTCACAGACTCCAAGTCCATCAAGACACAAACAAGGAAACATAGACAAACAATATAGACAGTACACAGTCTGTCCACACACAACCTAAAAACAGTACAGATAGATAGATAGATAGATAGATAGATAGATAGATAGATAGATAGATAGATAGATAGATAGATAGATAGATAGATAGATAGATAGATAGATAGATAGATAGATAGATAGATAATTTATTGTCTGCCCCAAAGGGTAGCAGAAATTTGTCTTTGACAGGGCTCATCACTTTACATACACTCAATAAAGTGTGTAGTGTGATTATAAAGCAGAAACTGAGCCTTAAAACCAGCCGTCAGGACTTCCTGTCACTTTGTGATGTCACAACAAAGCCCCACCCCCTCACCACCTGGACCCACCACCCATCCAACAACAACTTGCAGGATTTGGTTTCTCTGAGTGTTTTATTCTGAAATCTTCTCTATTTTTTATTCAATCACTCAGAAGAGAGGCACATTCAGAAACCTTTGAAAAACCTCCTGGACTTTTTTTTTTAAACCCTCTGAAACCCTCAGGGATCCTCAGTCAACTTCAAAAGCTTTTTTATTTTTATTTTTGCAAACCTTTAGGAATCTTTAAAACTTTTATAAACCATTTCACCCCCGCCCTCAGGAACATAAGAATTATTTTATGGAGCCATATCCAAAAAAAAAACAAAAAAAAAACCTTATGACCTTTTATGATAATTTGGGGCCTTTCAGAAACCAACAACTTCCAGGAGGAGGTCAAACCACAACAACACATGCATTTATACAAATAGATGTTCTGTGGACACATTAAGATGAGTTGATCCCTATTGTGCATTATTATACAGAATATATTTAGATGATAACATGAACATTTTGATAAGATAATGGAGGCAGGAGATAGATATAAAGGATTGTTCTGTCTATCACTTGGATAAAAAACAACAATCCTTGAATTTGATTATATTACATCAACATTTTCATTTATTTATTGCTACTTACTTACACAAAGACAACTCTGCATCTGTATTTCATTGATATAATGCATTTTACAAAACCTTTATCCCAAATTACGTCTAATCCCAACATTAACCCTGAAACCAGATCTGAAGCACTTCGACGTCCTCACTTTGGACTGTGTAGCCTCGGTCCTCAGAACGATACAAGAGCAAACACACACACAAACACACACAGATACGTATTGAGATAGTAGGCTAGTGGATTACAGATTATATGAAATGTTCCTTCTGCTTAACGGGAGCACTCTGGTTTATCTGATGGTTTTTATAAAAGACACTCTGACACACTTTCAGAAATAGAAACCTTTCAGCTGGTGGCGGCCATGTTGGAGGTCCTCACCTCTGTGAACAGCTGCTTGTGTCTCTGTCAGATCGCTGATGTAACTGTGAAAGCTTCGGTTTTAATATAGAAACTGCATTTTGAATTAAAGGGATAGTTGAACATTTTGGCAAATTGGCCCATTGCCATAATCTCTATAGTCATAGCAGTAGGTTCGTTAACTTTAATTGTCGGTGCAAGCTGTTTTTAGAACGGTGGAGCAGAGCCGCAAGCTGCTCAGAGCTACGCTATGGAGGCTCATGGGATTTCTTGGTTTCCCTCATCAAACTCATCAAATACACAATCCAACAACTCCAAAACGCTCTGGTGGACAAGTTGTGACCTGCACATTCACCACGCTATGAGATAATAACAGAACGTTACCAGACAGAGTTGTTTTAGAGGGAAATACAGAGACTGCTTGATGAAAAACTGTCCCTGAAGGCAACGCGCATCAGCGGTTTTGCATGAATTTACCTCTAAAACAACTCTGTCTGGTAACGTTGTGTTATTATCTCATAGCGTGGTGAATGTGCAGGTCACAACTTGTCCACCAGAGCGTTGTGGAGTTGTTGGATTGTGTATTTGATGAGGAAAACCAAGAAATCCCATGAGCCTCCGTAGCGTAGCTCTGAGCAGCTCGCGGCTCTGCTCCGCCGTTCTAAAAATAGCTTGCACCGACAATTAAACCTACTGCTATGACTATAGTGATTATGGCAATGGGCCAATTTGCCAAAATGTTCAACTATCTCTTTAATAACACTTATTGCTTTTCCCCATTTTGGCCCATTTGTGGTATCATCAGTGTATTTGAAGCAGCAGCAGCAGCTTTACACCCCCTCTCCCCCCCCCCCCCCCGCTGTGTGCTGTGGCTTTGCAGGTTTCCGTCAGCGGCTGTGCAGACTGGCTGTGACCTGTCACTGTGATCTATGTGCTGAGGTTTCACGGGGGCTCAGCTGTGGTACTGATGCAGGACTCCATAGAAACCGTCTCCTCCTCCTCCACCCCGCCACCTATCTCTCCGTCTCATTTGACACTGAATTAACTCCCACCTGAGCAGCCGTCACTCCCATCATGCATCAGCCCGCCACCTGAGTCCTGCCTCTTGCTAGCGCCCATGCTCACCTTACAGCTTCATCAGTTGTCTTCCTCCTCGCCATTTCCTTCTACAGTGAAACACACAAACAAAGCACACACACACACACACACAGACACACACACCTCTCCAGAGCAGTGATGGACGAGGAGGATGATAACGGATTGAATTTGTCCACCGCCCTCTGCTCAGACTCAGTAACAGGATTGGTTTTCAAAAAGGCTGCCAGAAGTGATAGAGACGCAGCTTGAATACACTCTGATGCAGACAGTGTCGCTGTCCACACAACAGACTGTGATAAGGTTCAGCTTAAGGTCCCGGAAGTTTTCAGAAGCAGAGGTCCGGAGCTTAATGAAGGTCAGTCAAGTTCTTCTACAACAAACCAGGTGTGAGGATGTTGTTACTGTAGACACCACAAGGTTATGTACAGTGCATGTCTTCCCAGAATAAGTGAGTGGACACGACGACGCCGGGGAGACTGCAAGACTCACAGTGATTCATACATCGAGTTGAGAAAACCTAAAATGGTATCCACCTGTTACCTTGACCCACAGATCACTGGCCGGGCCACCAATACAGAAAATGCATCATTACACAAGAGGAAACAAAGATGGAGGAGCACTGAGGTCCCAGGGTCTAAGGACAGAGGATGTTGCTACGATGCCATGTAAAGCCCTTTGAGACAAACTGTTTGTAAAAACGGGCTATACAAATAAAATTGCCTTGCCTTGCCTTGCCTTGCCAAATATCGTTGCAGTTGACCTCCAGACAAAACCTGAAAGTGGACGAAAGAACGTAAACCTTATTCCAGCATCTTGCTAAATGCTAAGATGCTAAAACATCTGGGTTTTTACCTGTTTTCAGCTCTTTCCTAAACATTTATCCTGTTCTATCCTGCTGATTATCACCAAACCCAATGGTTCCCAACCTTTTCCAGCTTCTTCCAAAACTTTCTCTGGATATAATCGTTTGTCACATGTAATCAGAGACAGCCAGTTAGTAGTCAATAGCTGCGTTTACATTGGTCCAAAAATCCTCTTTACAATCAGATTAAGAGGTCAATCAGATTCAAAATGTCTCATGTAAACACCTTACTGGATCCAATTCACCCGGACCTGATTGAATTTTGGATCAGATTGAAAGAGGTAGTCTATGCCAATTGATAATCAGCTTCATCCCGCATGTAAACGGCTGAATAGAGTGAATTTGGTTGATAGAGTGGATTATTCATTCTGCACATGCACGCCCTAGTATGTAGGAGTGACGTATTGACGTTCGCGGGAAATAGGAAACAGGAAAGTCAAAACAGTGTTGCCAAATTGGCGACTATCTTGCTAAATCTGGGGACGTCTTTTTCTTTGTCAAAAGCGACTATAGCGACATTCTGACGACTTTTCCCGGTGTTGTTAAATACGTTTCTGGTTTGGAGACTCCGACCAGATACACAGATTGAATGTGGATCGCTTTATTTAGCGTATATACAGATGTATACAGATCGAATAAGATTCATTTTATCTGACTGTTTTCAATGAGATTGAGGAAAACACTGCATGTAAATGCTGCTAATGTCTAAGTGGTGCATCAAAGACAAAGAGACAGTCGGCCTTTTGCACAAAGCTCCAGGTTTGTAGGTTACTGCATAAAGACAGAAGCGCTGCATTCACAGAGTTGAGACGTAGGTGTGTAAACCACTGAACTAATTACCATCCATTTCCATCCTGATGAAAACATCTATGACACATGCCGAAATCCAAACAGTAGATTTTTGTGTGCATGGATGTGCAACAGTCCCAGTTGTCATATTTTCCTGCTATAAATAATCAGAAATCCAGAAATTTTTCTGTTCACTCACTTTAAATTTTTGTGCTTTGTTAAAAAAAAAAAAAAAAAATCAGTCCCCATCTTTACTTCCTGCTACTTTGCAAACTCAGTCCAAAACAGGCAGAACAACACAACTCAAATATAGCTCTAGTTATCTGAAACTATAAGTTCGATAAAGAAACTTTATCTTAAGTTTTAGGCTACATAAATACAGCGAGTCCTCTTATAGTCGGCCAAGAAAAGAAGACGAAGACACTCTGTCAGCCACCGGTGACTCATCCTGTCTAACCTGCAGCTGGAAGGTCAAACATTGTTCAAACTCACAGAACTTTATTTCTAATCCTGTAGTTTCCAAGAACTGTCTTCATACATAAGAGATGTGGCTGTATGTATGGATGTACTGTTTATGTGTAGGCCTATGTGCATGTAATTGATGCAGAACAATGACGACCAAATGTCAGAAAACAGCTTCTATGTGTGTGTGTGGCGCTTTTGAACGTGACATATTTACCATGTTGCGGGACATTTAAGGTGGAAGGAGAAAACTGTGGGTTCAGGAGGTTAAACCACAAATCGAATTGTCACAATCACGGAGCGACCTCGTTATCGCCAGGCCCTCCACATTACCTGTCAAGCCGTCAGCCAGCTGTCGGAAACACGCTCGGGGTCTCGTTAAGCCCGGAGCTTCATTCATTATCTAATTGGTTTCTGGGATCCTGGATCCCTGCAGCAGGGACCTGATCTCTGCTGGCTCGTCCTTCGGCGTGGGCTGTCGGTTCATCTGCGGCTGTGTGTGTGTGTCTATATGTGTGTGTGTGTGTCAGAGTGTCACAAACAATGCCTCCACTCTGTCCTTCTTATTGTATAACAGGCAATTATCAGTGTAAACCAGGGCTGATTATTCCAGTCTGTTCCAGCAGTTGCAGTCTAAATGTTTTCACTGTGGCCTTCGCTGGGAGAGAGAGAAAAAAAAGAAAAAAAATCTGCCTGTTAACTGTTAATAGGCTAATTACAACCCTGCAACGAGTCAGGTCTGAGCCACATTAGCGGCGGAGTTTCACTGGTTTCACTCAGAGAGTAAAATCAGTCAGAAAACATTGTGCCAGAGTCTATTACTATGGTAAATATAACAGCTGACAGAGGTTTAATGGCTCCTTTCAAAGCAGCGGCTCTGCCCTATCAGAACGGGGGCTTCCTCATAACAGGAAGGGCGCCACAACAAACGAGAAGGCTGAAATAAAGCTGCTAATGCCTGGCGGCTCATGAATAAAAAGTTGCACAAAGAGGAAACAGAAGTTTAGCTTGAAATGCTAAAAAAAAAAAAACACACACACTGTTACACAAGTTACAACTTTTTAAAACATTGAAAGTTTGACTGGTAGCGCACAAGGGGTTGGACTCTCTACTTTACCGGATCGGACTTCGCCATTAGTGTTATCTGCTCCTGAGCGCTCCTGCTGCACAGAAGTGAGAAACAAACAAACCCTCTGTGCAGCAAAAGCAATTAAACAGAATGGGCATCTGACAGCAACTTGTTTTACTAGAAAACACAGTGGAGGTCAAAAGTCCAGAAACACTCAGAGTGCAGCAGCAGCAGACCCAACAACAACACCAACAACTTCATTTGGAGAAGCAGCGCTTTGACACAAACACACATCAGCCAACAGGGCTTCACTAAACATGAGCCAATCATTATCTGGTCCAATGTAGGTCGTCAGGGCAACTAAAGGTCCAGTTTGGGGTATTTAAATGGGACATATTATGGAAATATTATTTTTTGAAGGCCCCTTTTCCTTCCGGTCTCCAAAATGTGGCAACTGACAAATAAATCTGTAATTTTCAGGCTCCTGAGGTTGAAATCCAGGTGGTTTTACCTAGAGCACTGGGAAAGAGAGTAACGACACGCATTGGTCAAATGGAAGCGCCTCCTGATGGCGGAATATGGGTATTGCAAAAGCGCCGAAGAACTGACAACTCTGCATTGTTAGTGAATGAGCAAGTGTGGTATTTTCAATAATTTAAGGACATATAGATCACCCATGTTAGTAGCATCATCGTGGACCCCTAACAGATAAACATTAACACATATGTCACAGGACAGTTGGGACTGGCTTTATTGATTGTTTTGTTGTGTATATTTTAGTAGAGATTTTATGCATGTTTTTATTCTCTTGTGTGTTTTAGTTACATTAACTGTGTTTTCCCACTGCCTGTGAACCCACCATCTTGATGAAATGCACTGCACCTGCGAGGCTCTCCTGTTCTCCTACAGACCAATCATCGGCGGAGGAGGAGGGCCCGGACCGGAAAAAGACCGGAAACAAAAGACCGCGGAGCACCAGAACACGAGGAGAGCTTGGCTGGAGAAGTTGCCACGGGGAGACCGGACACTCGAGTCGGACGAGGAGAGAGACGAAAGGAAATCCAGACGTTACGACGTGTAACACTCGCAGCGGCAGGGCTTTAACGCTCTGCCTCGTGTGTGAGTACCCTTTTGGGATATTAGTAACGTTCTGGTGTGGAGATCGTTAAGAGAGCTTTGCTCATTTTGAACGTGTATACTGGCAGTGATCTCGTGTGTTACAGGTGGCCCTCCAAAGAAGGACGAGGCGCTGCACACGAGTCTCCCCTCCAATCCCACTCGCCTCCAATCCCACTCGCCATCCCGGTCTGGCTGAATCCTTTTTAAACAGAGACTGCTCGTTTTATGGATTTTACCCCTGTTGGCTTTTTAACCCTTTTAACTGGACTGCAGTTGTTTTAGAGGGTTTTTATCAACTGGGTCTTATTGTCATTTTAAACTGTAAATAAACCTTGTACATGCATTGGCATCTGCGCCCTCTGTTTTTTATCTTCACTGACAGTGTGCTCCCACCCGATCGTAAGAATCTGCAAATAATCCATAAACATTTATTATTCAATCTTTATTCACTATCCACTCCTTACACATAGGCTAGTAAAAAAACAAAAAAACAAACAAAAAAAGTGTAATTTGATATGACCAAGACACCTAAAAACAAATACACGGACGTTTTCATCAATTTACAAGCAAGTGGGCAACACATACATTGGAGTGAATGAGTTTTCTGGGCGCTTTTGCAATGCCCATATCCTGCCACTCGGGGCGCATAATGCTTACCACGGGAGTCAATGGTGGTGTCGTTACTCTCTATTCCAGTGCTCTACAGTAGTTTTACCAGCTGTTCGCTCAGTTGTCATCCAATGATGTCATTCGTTTTTCGTATTTGTTTAAAACCACCTCTACCCGTGAGTACAGGTACCGGTAGAGGGGGCGGGGCCTGGTGAGCAGTGGCTCATTTGCATTTAAAGGGACAGGCACTGAAACCAGCCGTTCTGAACAGAGAGGATAAAAAGTGGTGTGGTGTTTGATTTTTGGGGTATTTTGAGTGAAGCAGCTCACAGACACGTCTTTAAGACACATGGGAACTATTTCATTTTGTGGAAAAGGACCATAATATGTCTCCTTTAATGTGTGTGTTATGAACCAACAGGACTGGAACTACTTTTCCTCAGCTGCTAATGCAGTTGTAGCTCACTGCAGATCAGTCGAGTTCGAGAAACTGATCGAAGTCAAAGTGATGAAAATATTCAAAATCAAATAAGCAACTGAACCTGAACTTTTTCTGCAGGCACCTTTTTTTTCTTTTTTGCTAAAACATGTTTTTGCCGACGACCTCTGGTGACCTCTGGCAGCTGATCTGAATTTGCCTGCAGGAAATACACTCAGTACGTTCACATACATGTTTAAATGGAGTTTAAATGAATACAGTTACAGCTCGACCACACACAGGAAGGGGAATTAAATCAGATTTATTGATCGAAGATAGGTGGTTGATTTGTTGCACTTCAACTCGTTAGCATCCGTTAGCTTTTTCCTGGTTGACCTCTGACATCACCGACCAAACGAACTCACTGTACAGTTCCCACGCATCCTGATTTACTTTTCGTTGAAAGTTTCCTCTGTTGCACATTTTGCACGACTTTTGATTCGAAGCCTGCAGTGTGCAGAGTTTTGCAGCATGCTCAGAGCATCGAGACGTTTTTTATTCATTTCTTTTTTTTATGTCTGATTGTAAACCTGCAGGAGTAATCCAACTTTCAGAAACTGACTACAGACACGTCACCTCACATCAAATAACCCTGAACCGTTTCTACAGATGAGGCCGTAAACACTTCAATATAAAGAAACCTGATGCACATTTACATCGGTGGTGAAAAAGCCTGCATCATAAAGAAGTCATCACAGAAACACTACGAATACACAGTCAATATAAAAAACTCCAGAACGCTGAAATGAAATGTGAAACGTCTTGCAACAGGAACTCCTTCTATCTTCTCCCTGCACTCTGCTCCTGTTCTCGGCGATGCGTGGGTCCGACAATAGAGTCGTTCTGTTTACTGCAGGTAGTTTCGGCCTCTTTTACACTTTTTCACTTCCTCTCCGTGAACCCTGGAAGGAAGGTGAAGTTGTGCATGAAACCTCTGCTCAGCTTTAACAATAGTCAACTATACAGTCTGCCCACTCAACCTACAGGGATTATAGTATGAGACGAGGAGGAATGCGCCGAGCGGAGAACAGCTCCCTGTAGTGAAGGCACAGGAGTTCAGAGCAGGAGAGACAGATGAAGGAGATTAAAAGCCCGTGGAGAGATGTTGGGTGGAGGTGGAGATGGTGGAGACCTGCAGCAGCAGAACTTCAGGGTGCGCTGCAGAAATGTTGCAGCGGGGATTCATGCGATTGACAGTGTTGTGCCTGAACGATCGTTCATGAACCCGTTCATATTTTGGGCGAATGTGAACTGAACGTACTGTATTTCCGTTCAGGAGTGTGCCAGATTTCCATAGAGCAGGGGTGTCAAACATGCGGCCCGTGGGCCAGAACCGGCCCTGCAGAGGGTCCAATCTGGCCTTCAGGATGAATTTGTCAAGTGTGAAAATTTGAAATTGCACATATTTTTATCAAGAAATTTCAGGTGGTTCATAATATGTTTAAAGGATAGTTCAGTAACTGAAAACTAAAACAGAGGAAATTCTCAATTTTTAAAATATATTTAAAGGTTATTATGCTATTATTTTACTGGTCCGGCCCACTTGAGATTAAATTGTGCTGTTTGTGGCCCCTGAACTAAATTGAGTTTGACATCCCTGCCATAGAGCCTTCCGAGCAAAAACCAGCTAAAACACACTGTGAACAGGCGTTAATATGTAGCGGAAAAACCAGCCAATCTGGCAACACCTATCAGCTGTTTGGATCAGCGGCGCATGGAATAGGAGAATAGGTGTGGAGGAATACTGACCCAGTTGGTTATTAACAGATAAACGGGGTTAGAGAGGGAAGGGAAGACGGGTAAGGAAGTAATTTCACATATTTGAGAATTTTATAAAATAGCAACGCAATAGTTACTTTTCCTGGTAATTACTTTCATCACATTGGAACTCTTGTACAGTAGTAACTGTAACTAATACTACTGGTTAAAACTGCTAAAATAATTGCTGTCTGTGGTTCGATATGAGCTGAGGCAATAATTTTGAAAAATAATAGCTTGTAGCAACATATTGAAAAGAAAAGACAAAAGAACTATGAACCAGTTCAGTTTTTGGAACCGTGAACTTAGTTCAATATTTTGAATTATGAACGATGAACTGAACTAGTTCGTTTTAAAATTTGTGAACTGAACTTTGTTTACTAGTTCATGTCGAAAGTGAACTTTCCCAACACTGATGATTGTATAGTCCAGCTATGATGGATTTCAGGCCATTATTGTACTTTGGTTTATGTGATTGTGAATATTAAAACCGGTCTCAGTGCCACATTTTTGTTGCACTCAGGTTGAATCCGAATCTCCTGTTTGATTCTCAGTGTGTAAGAATAGCTCAGACTCCCTCTTACTGGGAGTGTAGTCGGTATTAATTGACCATTTTTTCTCCTTCACCCCTCAGGCTTGTCTTCTGAGCAACGTTGCCCTCATAAAACACACTGGAACATTGTGGAAGCATTAGCTGTGGTTTCATTTGGAATAAACATGAAATCAGATCCAAGGCTGCAATTTCAGAACGGGCTTTATGCTCCCATGGAAAAAGAAATGTTCAAAGCCCACAGTGTAGCAGACGGATGTCAAAGCCGGCCGCTCACTCTCTCCGTTTAGCCGAGGTTAGCATCCACCGGTCCTCGTGTTGAGTTTTTAATGAAGTCATCCTCTGAATTTAAATCTCCCTCATCCTCCCGTCAGATCCCTCCAGAATAAATATGACGTCCTGCGAGCTGTGAATTTTCATGCCTTCCTGCGCCGCTGATAGTTTTCTTTGTTGAATTATTTAGCGCCCGGTGTCTCGTCTCTGATCTACGAGAACGGGGGTGTGACCGGCGGCGTGGAGCGAGCCACTCAGACACCTTCAGGGATGGATGACTTTATTCTGAGTGGCGAGCTGACCCGCCCCGCCTCTGCTTCATCACACACTTACACACATTTAGACACACACACACACACGCATACAGGACAGTGTTGTGAACTGGGGCGTCCATCTTTGGCCGGTTGTCTCACCACAGGCCTGCAGAGAGAGAGACGTCCTTCCGACAGCAAAGGTTAATAATTCTGCTCCGGACTCTGTGGGACCCGTCTCACCACCACTGCTATGATTTAATCAGACGGAAACAGAGGTGGAGCCCAACATGGTGGTGGTGGTGGTGCCAGCCGGCCGCCCCGACCGCAACACACAACCTCCAAACACACAGAAACTGAGAGAAAGTTGGAAAAGAAGCTGATGAACTAGGTCAGAGCAAGGCAGTTAGTCATTTTGAATATAGAAACTTACTATTATTGTTTTCAGCTGGAGCTGGAGCTACAGTTCAAATTTTCACACATTATTTCTTCATTTAACACAATGTAAAAAACAAACATTAAAAGTCCCAGAAGATCCTGGTTCTGAAGGTAAAACACTCAGCAAATCCAAATCCTGCAAGTATTGGATGTTGAGTCTAAGTGGGCGGGACCTGGTGGCTGCTTCGTTGTGACATCACAAAGTGACAGGAAGTCAGTCAATATATATTATTATATAATATATATGGATATAGATAGATTAGAGGAAACTCTGAGCCTCTCTTCTGATTGAATAAAAATAGAGCAGATTTCATAAATAAAACACTCAGAGAAACCAAATACTTAAAGTTGTTGGATGGTGGGTCCAGGTGGTGAGGGGGGCGGGTCTTTGTTGTGACATCACAAAGTGACAGGAAGTCCTGACGGCTGGTTTTAAGGCTCAGTTTCTGAATACAGGTGTGCATTTCTCTGTGGACTGAGGCTTTGATACTTTCACAGTATTAATATAGAACCTAGAGCTGCTTTATAATCACACTACACATGGGCATCTACCTTTATACTGTATGGAGCTTTAACACAAACATCTACCTTTATACTGTATGGAGCTTTAATACAAACATCTACCTTTATACTGTATGGAGCTTTGATACAAACATCTACCTTTATACTGTATGGAGCTTTAACACAAACATCTACCTTTATACTGTATGGAGCTTTAATACAAACATCTACCTTTATACTGTATGGAGCTTTGATACAAACATCTACCTTTATACTGTATGGAGCTTTAACACAAACATCTACCTTTATACTGTATGGAGCTTTAACACAAACATCTACCTTTATACAGTATGGAGCTTTAATACAAACATCTGCTTCGTTGTGACATCACAAAGTCACATTTTATGGCTCAGTTTCTGAGCCCAGGCCTTTATAATGAGGTCCAGCTCATTGTTTATGTGTGCATGAATAAGAAAATGATGCTCAATGAAGGGAGTGGGGAGAGGTCAGAGCAGTGCATGATGGGATACCTATTCTGTCAATTTAACTAATGCTGTTTTTATCTCCGGAGAACGTGCTGGAAGTAAAAGGTGAAGGAACGTGAGCAGAATAACAGCAGTTCTTTCCTTTTGATGAGAATTATCTTCCACAGCTTTTCTGCACCAAAGATGCTCAGGACATCAACCCCCCCCCCCCACACACACACACACCCACACCCACCCCCACCAGGCCTCATGCTGCTGCCGCTGAGAGCACATCACGCGTCTCTAATGATGTAAACAAACGACCCAGCGGCTGCGGTTCACCTCGATGTGCAGCCAGCAGCAACAAAACCAGCGCTTTAATATACTGAACCACATCGGTGTGTGTGCGTGTGAGGCGGGGGAGTGTGTGTCGGGGGGGGGGTTGACGGACGGGGGTGTGTTATGGAAAACAGGCCGATCTTGGCGTCGATCTGAGCAGATTTGGGCTGCGGGCCGAGCCGGGAGCCGCGGACAGCGACCGCTGACATCACTCCCTCCTGTCCCCGGACGGAGCCTTGGCAGCGGCCGAGCGTCGTCGTCGCTGCCAACGCTGAGACAGAAAAGCCTTTGAAGTTCACAACCTGTCTGATGTGCACTGACCTCCGATAATAGCACTGATATGTTTGATCTCTGGTGCTGAAAATTAAAAGAAAGAAAGAAAGAAAGAAAGAAAGCAAAAAAAAAAAACCTCTATGACCTTAAGAAGTTTCACAGACTAATATAAAGTGAAGCTTCCTGATCCACTCTGAGCAACTTCCTGTTCCGGCAACACGTTGGACATGAGCCTGGGTTTAAAGAGACATTTACATCTTTAGTTCTTTTTATGAAAATGACTTGAAAGAAATGGAAATGTCAGGAACCCTGGGAGCTTTTTTTGTTTTTTATTTTTTACCTCCTGTAGAGTTTTGTTGAACTCGTCCCCGATTTGACCTTTTAGAACAAAAGCCTGTAAATGCAGCAGGTTGCACGATTAATCTGCTGACAAAAGATTGAGTCTGTAATTGTTTATTAAAGGGATTTTTAGATTTGTTGTTTGTCTGTTTTGTTTAGATCAGGGGTGTCAAACTCATTTTAGCTCAGGGGCCACATACAGTGCAATTTCATCTCAAGTGGGCCAGACCAGTAAAATAAAAGCATAAATAACTTGTAAAAAAAACCTATGAATAACTTTTCCTTTTGTTTTAGTGCAAATAACAATACAATAAAAGTACATTTTTAAGATATTTACAGCTAATGTACTATCCTTTTACAAAACAGTATGAGCAACTTGAAATTTCTGAAGGAAAACTATGTGCAATTTCAACAATAGTATGCCTCCTTTGTCTTCAATGAAGTTTTCACACATGGCAAATTTAACCTGCGGGCCCGATCGGGCCCTATGGCGGTGATATGAATAGAAGTTAGAGTTGAATATGTGAATGAAACAGAGTGAGACATGAAGCCAAATACAGTGATATCTGCTGATTATTATACTAATTATGCTAAGGATGCACTTAGTTAAAAACAGGAAGTATCATCACAAAGGTCTCTCAGAAGAAACTGATGGAGAGTTACAGCAAAATAAATAATATCTGGAAATATTCTTGCATGAAAGAGGCAGTTAATTGATTAATTAAAAACGGTGGAGAAGATTTAAATCTTTAGCATTACACTTCCATGCCTTCAGGAGGGGAACTGATGCGAGACATTTATAAATAACGGTCAAAAAATGAAGCTGCATGGGTCAAGACTCATGTAGAAACTTCTCTCATACTCATTGGGACTTGGGAAAGCATCCTCCAGACTTGCTTCATTTTCAGTGAAAGAAGCTCCTCTCTGAAGAATCTCCTCTTCACACACAAGTATCCATCAGTACTTGACCAAATACCACAAAAACACAACAAAAATAAAGTAAAGGTTGAGTAAAACTCAGAGCTTCTGTACCAGACTTTGCTGCTCCCAGTTGAAGAGTATGGTCTGCACTCAGGACTGTAATAACAACAACCAGTACACTCATTTTCACTGAGTAGCAGGTTTTCATAACAGAAAAAAAACCTTGCTCTGCTCCTTAAATGTAGTTTATATTTTTTGTACACACTTGTTTACTTTTCTCTTTTCTTTAATAAGGTCTGAACACTTATCTCACCTCCTGGTTTAAGCTGATAAATCGGCCGCAGAAGTCTCTTTTTGTGCACCTATAAATGAAAATTAATAACTGTCGCGCTAATGGAAGATTAATGAATCCAAACGGCATCCCCCTTGTGAGTTCACATTATGCGTATTTACATTAACAACACACATTATTCCTCCGAGCTCAGGGACGATGGGGTGGGGGGTGTTGTACAGCAGAGAGGGGGGGGGGGGGTTGCGCTGTATTTAGCCACAGTATCTGTGCTAACTCTTATCATCCAACTGCGAGGCTTTATCAGCGGCATGGGCTGCGGCAGAATGAGAGCATATCTAGTCACCACAGAGAGCAATATGAAAATTGCCCTGCTTTTATAATCATAATTCATGCATTTTTAAATAAATGTAGTTTTGTAGGAGGCTGACTCAGTAACTTTCTCTCTTTTTTTTCTTTCCTGGAAGTACCACTCCTCTAGTTCATAACAAAACTGCTGGGATCAACAAGCTCGTTAAAGTTGCTCATGTTAATAATGGTTTTTTATTAAATAGAAAGTCTTTTGGTACAGAATTAAAAAGTCACACACTTCTTTCCCGAGCAATGAGGCTGTAATATCTTTAATCAACAAGAGATTAAATAAAGGGCTGGGTGTGATTTTAAGGCTGCCGTATAAACAGACTACATTTTCTATTCCTTTTTTTTTTTTTTTTTTGCATTCATCACTAGTGCGCCTGGAGGCCACGGAGCTGCAGCCTGGAAATCAGACAGAATATTTAGTCATTACCCTCTGCTGATTACAGAGACTTAAACAAATACTGCTAATGGATCGCCAGCAATGTATGATGGGAAAAAAAAAGAATAAATCAAATAAAAAACAGAACAAACTCTGCAGATCATGGAGGAAGTGAAAGATCCCAAACTTCTTCTGTATTTTATTTTGAAGGGTTGATCCGTTGATCCGTTTTATAATCACACTACACATGGACATCTACCTTTATACTGTATGGAGCTTTAAAGGGATAGTAGCATTTTTTTTTAAAAGTGGGGTTGTATGATCTACAAATAGCCCCTAAGTACTTTAATTGCAGTAGAAGACTCTCTGCACTCCTCCCGTTAGCAACGCCAGCCCATAGCCCTGCCCAGAGATTTACAACATACATACAACATACACCAACTGCTGATCGGCGGGCGCTAACCCTGGGCGGAGGGATACGTGAGTTGGTTAGGTCCAAATAAAAACTGCGTTCTTCCTGCACTTTGTGGGTCTGGGAAAAAAAATATTATAACAAACAATGGAAAAACCTCTTTTAGGCCGCGGAAATAGGCCGTTTCTTTGGGTCTGTTCACAACACTGTATGTTGTAAATCTCTGGGCAGGGCTATGGGCTGGCGTTGCTAACG
Source organism: Trachurus japonicus (assembly GCF_045865225.1). Taxonomy (NCBI): domain Eukaryota; kingdom Metazoa; phylum Chordata; class Actinopteri; order Carangiformes; family Carangidae; genus Trachurus; species Trachurus japonicus. The sequence continues at coordinate 2,860,864 of NC_140916.1, forward strand.
GGAGGAGTGCAGAGAGTCTTCTACTGCAATTAAAGTACTTAGGGGCTATTTGTAGATCATACAACCCCACTTTAAAAAAATGCTACTATCCCTTTAATACAAACATCTACCTTTATACTGTATGGACTGTATGTCAGGACTGGCTCCTTTTCCTGACAAACAACACGCGGAGAGGGGAAGGTGCCGACAATAATCTTATTTATTTGTAACAACAATCAAAGGTAAACAATCAGTAGTGGAGGATATCAGTGGTGAGTGCGGGTGCATGGATGGATATGTAGGTGTTGTCTGTGCATTAAAACCACGAGGACAGTCGCAGCGGGGGAGCTGCAGGACGCCAGGTCATGAATGGGATGAGAGAGAGGGAGACGGCGATCTCCACCCGGCTTTTAGGAACATAGCCACGCCCCCCTACGGCACGCACACCGGAGGCCCATGAGTAATCCTGAGGGAAGGAGAGACAGGAGAGCGAGAGGGGCGCCGCACACACACACATACACACAACCACTTGGGGTTGTCACACGCTTTAAAGGGATAGTTCAAGTTTCGTCAAATTCCCCCATTGCCATAATCCCTATAGTCATAGCAGTAGGTTTGTTACTTTTATTTGCCGGTGCAAGCTATTTTTAGAATGGTGGAGCAGAGCCGTGAGCTGCTCAGAGCTACGCTACGGAGGCTCATGGGATTTCTTGGTTTCCCTCATCAAATACACAACTCCAAAACGCTCTGGTGGACAAGTTGTGACCTGCACATTCACCATGCTATGAGATAATAGCTATGATCAATAGTATGAGCTTGTGGCTCTGCTCCGCTGTTCTAAAAATAGCTTGCACCGACAATTAAAGTTAATGAACCTACTCCTAAAACTATAGGGATTATGGCAATGGGCAAATTTGCCAAAATGTTGAAATATCCCTTTAACACAAACATCTACCTTTATACTGTTATACTGCTTTAGTTGCCATGACGTCCTGCTCAGGTTACAGTTATTACATGATCAGTGTCAGTGTTAGTGTGACTTTAAAGGAGGTTTTCTACTGGTTTCTCTTCACATCTTTGTGCCACTGTGACATTAATTAACCACAACCTGCCTGTTTTCAGTGCAGCTCTTCACTTCAGATGATTTAAGGTTAAAAAAAAATAGAGAGAGGGAAACTGTCATTATTTGGCTTTAAAGATTTTCAGCTGTCGTATCATTTAGTCAGAAAAATATGAAAATACCCCGGCTTAAAAACATCCTGTGGATTCAGCCTCACCCAGGGACAACTGGCTGCACTCGCTAAGAGGACTTTACAGCTTTCACATTAAGATAAGGAGACAGTAATTCAGTCATATATTCAGGGCCTCCGCTGTCTTACACCTGGAAGTGAGCGTCAGGATTTTTTTAAAGAATCGAGTCAAGAAGCTATAGCTAAGCGGCGGCATGAAGGAAAGAAGAAGCTGAGCCGCCGCAGAGCGAACAAAGTGTTTATCAGACACTGCGGTTTCCTGGAGGCTGTACCAGCTTCCTGGGATCCTCTGAAGAGATTTTCAGTCAAGACGTGAGCGGAGTCGGTGGAAGGATCTCGGTAGCAGACGGGAGCTGAATTGGTTAAAGCGAAGGATTAAAGGGGAGGAGCGCGTGGCTGCTCCTGCTAGATGGAGCTCTGCCAGAACAGCTTCCCTCCGCCGCGCAGAGGAGCTCAAGTCGAACGGAGCTCTGACTGGACTGCGGCCAGGAGCCACCGCTGCCATCCCACCCCATCCCACCCCATCCCCTCCCATCCCTCCCTCTGTCCACAGCCAAGTTGTCTCGGTTCACATGTTTAGGGTTTCCGTTTGGTTTCGACCTTTGGGAGCTTTCAATTAGAGCGACAGACCGCGGCTGTCGATCGATCTCAGACGGTGTGGTTGTTTGAAAGTTGTGCCAAGTCCTGCAGAGTTTGATCTATCTGATCCTCGGCTCTGTGTTTTTCTTCTCTTCGGTCTTCGGAGGGGGAAACCTGAGGATGTCCGCCGCTGCCAGAGAGTCTTCATTTCATTCAGATGACCACAAAGATATTTTATCGCCCTGTCGTGATGGAACGGTTCTCAGCTAAATACATGACAGATAGTGGACAGATAAAAAGAGGAGGCCGGAGAGAGAGATAGAGAGAAAACACTGGATAAGATCCGAATCCTCTGCTTTATTTTGCACCTTCAGCTCCTCTCTAAACTTTATTGATAGTCGCTTCTCATTGACGCCTTCATTAGCATGATAACGCCTAATTTGTCCAACAACAACAACATAATGTCAAATAATTTCCTGAGAATTGTGAAACTGTAGCTGCATGCAGAAACTGTGAAGGCTGCAGGAAGCAAAACGCCTGTAAAAAGCCACTTTACTGACTTTACTCAGAGAAGCAGAGTGTGAATTATACAGCGAAAACCACAGGGTCAGATATTCCTCCAGAGTGAAATAACACCAGAGCCGTGAACTGAGCTGCTGGAGACAAGTGCAGTTTAATTTTCTCCAATGTTAAAACAACATTAAAACTCTAAAGAGGATGTTATCCACCCACTGGTTAGACTGCAGGCTGCAGCCAATCACACACCTACAGACAGTTTAAAGCCACGTGATGTGAATGTGTTTGGACCTGAAGAACCTGGAGAAAACCACCAAAGGAAGAAGATGGAAACTCCGCCAGAAAGAAAGAAAAGGCCTCAGACCCCGGAATCCAACCCAGAAACCATGTTAGAGATTTAACCACCAGAACAAATACCTAAATACAGAGATGGACAGAGTACTCAACCCTAGTGATCAAAATTTACTCCGTTACAAGTAAAAGTAGCTCAGTTGACATGTTACTTGAATAAGAGTAAAAAAGTACTTGCTTTTAAAGGTACTTAAGTATCCAAAAGTACATGCTTTTAAATGTACTTTAAGTAAAAGTAAAAGTAAGGGTAAATTTCTTATTTTTCACATCAATGAATTACTATAATGTTTTCTAAATGAATTTAAGGACCTTTTAACTCCCTTTTCTTTGAAACCACCTGCACTGATGTGCTTGCTTTTAGAACCACAATGTTATATAAAGCTGCAGAAATACCTATAAAAACAAACCAAATGAATGGGATCATAAGAGGACAGCAATTGTCATTTTACCCCCAGTCTCCCCACAAGGCATTTTCTATCTCCCCCTCACTGGATGACGTATTTCGTACAGTACTCAAGTAAATTTACTCCGTTACTGTCCATCACTGGAAACAGGGTTGAAGCAGAGTGTGAGACGACTGTACAGGACCGTGTAGAGATTAATGAAGGTTTGATTTTCTGGGGAGGAAGTAGAAGTAGAAGTGGAAGTGGAAGTGGAGGAGGGAAACAGAAATGGGTTGTGGCTCGATGGCGTATATGCTGCAGGAAGCTAAAGCCCTAGAAAACATGCAATCTTTACTTATCTGTGCCTAAACCCAACCAATGGCTTCACTTACTTTTTGCTTTTTTTCCCCAATTTTACACCTGGACATGTCAGTTTTACTAAACTTAACCAGTCGGGAGTTCTCAACGAGACTTGGTAAGATTCTACGTCACTTCCTGCAGCTCATGAAGTGAAGGGGGAAGTGGAGGAGGAAGAGGAAATGGAGAAGGAGGTGGAGGAGGAAGATCAGGATTTGGATCAAGATCAGGATCTGGATCAAGCAACTTCATCGGTTTATTTCAAGTCTCTGTTAAACACAACTACACACACAAACAGGTAGCTTCATGTGATTACAGTTACAGATACACACAGACACACACATGCACAAAGACACACACACCTGTGAGCCATGTATTTGTTGTCTGTCTCAAAGCTGAACACGTCGTCTGTCTCGTTGAAGCTGCTGAACGTCACTATCGCTGCAACAGTCATGTCTTTTATTTCCTTAAAAGAGTCAAAGAAAGAAAACAGTTTAATAAAATTACAAACTGTTTACATCCCTGAGACGGAGATGAAGTACGATTACAGAGACATAAACAGTTTGTTCATAATTTGAAGGAAATTGAAAGGAACAAGGAGATGAGAAACGTTCATGACTGATGTTTAGTGGATCTTTATTTTTACGTCTTTATCCGACAGGGACGGAGGAAGCAGGGAAATGACTCTCTGCTCTGGGCAGTAACACACACACACACACACAGACACACACACACACACACACCCCGTCCTGCCTGAGCCTTCTGCCTGTTTCCGACACGCGTCACAAACATTAGTCCGAGTTTGTGTTTTGTAGCCTCTTCGTCTCGTCGTCTCACGCGTGTTTAGCTTCGACTCAAACACCATAACGCTCTCCGTCGCCGCTGAGGCGTGAACGTGTGTGTGTGTGTCTGTGTGTGTGTGTGTGTGTGTGTGTGTGTGTCTCTCGTGGAGGCAGCGGGTGTTTGTGTTTATTCTGTGTGACAGCTCTATGTGCAAAGTGTGGAAACATGCATGTGAGTCACGGACACACTGACTCACATTACGCTCTCTGTTCAGATGATGCACTAAGTAGAAAGTGTTGTTTTCTGTCACTGGACCTGACACGAAGCTACAGCTGCTTCCTCCTCTTCCTCCTCCTCTTCTTCCTCCTCCTCCTCCTCATCTTCTTCTACTATGATTCAGATTCAAATATGAATCCACTGTCATGATGTTTCTATAATGAGGAAACGTGATTAATTCAATTTTACACCAAAGCCACAAATATTACTCCTCTGTGATTGGCTGGATGCATGGGGCCGAGTGGCTGTGAGTGTTTCGCCAGCAATTAAAATGTTTGTTTTCCTGCACGTTTACAGGTTTTTGACACATAATGAAGATGTGTATGAATATGCAAATGAGCATTGGTGACAGAGTGAGACAGGAAGCAAAACATAAGAGTCCAAACAGGAGAGATTGGTAAAATAATGGTGGAGTTGAGTTTTTTTTTTTTTTGTGTGCATTTTTTGTGCTTTTTATTGCCGTTAATCAATAGCACAGTCGAGAGAGAGACAGGCAATGGGGGGATGACATGCAGGAAAGGGCTGCCCGATGCGGGTTTCAAACCGGGGCCGCCTGCAGTGAGGACTGTAGCCTCAACGTTTAAGTTTAAGTTTAATTTATTTGGGGTGGCAGCTCTACCAAATGAGCTAAACGCCGCCCCATAGTTTAGTTTTTATAAGTTTAGACTTCTTCCCACTGGAGAACGTACAGTCTGTTGTGTAGTATGTTATTGTCTGTTGTGGCTTGTTGTTGTTACGGTTCTGTTCTTTCATGTTCAAAATAAACTCAAAAAACAAACAAACAAACAAACAACACCCAAAAATGTGAGTCTGAGGCTTTGTTCATTAAAAACAAAAGTTCAGTCGGTAAATGTGCATTTAAAGGTTTTAAAGGTTTTAAAGGTAGAGCAATGGATCCTGAATTAAAAACCAACATGAACATGAAATTAAAGATGGAGGTCGATGTGATGTGATCACCGCATTACTGCTTTATATAATAAAACATACACACATATTTCTTTAGAGCACATCTTGACAGAGTCATGTCAACATTAACACTATAGTACAGTACAGGTCGGTGTGATTCTGGCGTTTATTTACTTGATGAGCAGCGGTTTAGTTTCTGTGAGGGAATGTTGATGTTTCACCAACTGGACAGTGAAGGAGCTGCTGTGATTAGAAACAGGAAGTTGAGCTGATTCCAGCTGTGCAACATCTGTGTTCTCATGAGTTATGTGATTATGATTGTAACCGCAGCAACTGGTTGCTAAACATCAATTCAGTTCAGTTTTCTAGTTGTTCTGTTTTACTTTAAAATCAAGCTTATTCAGCTTGTGCCAAATTTCCATCTCTTGTTCTTTGTTCCTTGCTCCATTAATTTTAATCTTAAATCATACATTTTTTTTGTTTAATTTCTAAAATAATATCATCCCAAATTTGATATCTTCCTACAAAGAACTGGTAACTGAGCTTTTAGATAAATGTGGTGTGAATCGGATAGTAAAATATTTCCCTTTGAAATATGAACGACAAAACATTCATGAATAAGTAAAAGAAGATATAAATATTTAATGCATTAAAAAACAAGTACGCCTACAGTAAGTGTGAAAATGCAGCCATAAAATATTTTAATTAGCAGCATACATGTACTTTGCATGTATTTAATTATTTACTTAGGTTTGGAAAAGAACATATAAATGCTATAACGACCAAATCTTATTTTGAAAGTCTAAGTTACTTCCTGTGTAAATCTACTGTAACCTTTCTTCCCCCTTCAAGACATTTTTAACAACATCTCTTTTTCAGTTTTGACTTTATTTGGGCTATTTTTGTGGGTTATAATAATAATAATAATAATAATAATAAAAATAAAAATAATAATAATAATAATAATAATAATTATTATTATTTTTATTTCTCCCTCGTCTCAGGAACTCTCTCTCACTTTCTTTTCTTCTTCCACTGTCTCTGCGGCGTCGCTGCCTCGGGGGTCAAAGTTCATGTTGCCGCTTAATTAGCGACATGTTTGCAGGCGGCTCCTGGCGAAGCCGACACAAGACGTCGACAACGACGACGAGATCCCACATGACGGGTTGGCGGCCGCGGGTTTGGATGAATCATCGGCGTGATGTCACCGCGCTCGTATGGGATTATATTTCCCGGAGTTTATCCGACTGTGTGGGAAGTGCGTCGTGGCTTAAAGGCTGATTGTGAGAACTTAATGGAGGGTTATGAATGATGCTCGCGGGCGGAGGAGGGTGGGACGGAGCGGACGGTTGTTTTTGTGGGTCAATGTTGATGGATGAAATGGATGAATTTCTTTTCTTCTTTGTCTTCGTCTTCTTCCTCTTCTTTTTTTTTAATTTTCATCCTCCCTTGGGAAATAATGTCTGTGGACAGAAAAGAAGCTCTCAATATTGTTGCGGGTCTGTTTGCTTGGCAAAGACTCATTATACTGGATATTACTGTGGCAGCAGCCCAGGGCGGGGTGGGGTGGGGGGTGAGGAAGGGGTGATGAAGGAGGGGGGGGCAGTAGAGTGGGGTGGGTGGGGCTCGCTGATGAAAATATTGATGACCCCGAAGCCAAAAATATATAAAAAGCACCAAAGCGTATTGAAGTGAGGTCTGAGAGGAAGACGCAGCGTCGAGGTGTTTGAACACAACACAAAGTTAATTTTCTGCTCATCGACCGAACACAATGCTGCAAAGTTTTCACTAAATTCAAAAAAATTTCAAAGTGGGAACTATTCACAGCGAGCAGCCAATCAGCTGATCAACTGATATGAGCCGATGCTGCAGACAAACACATCAAGAGCAGATTGTGATGAAAGTTGAATTTTTCTAAACTAAAGTCCTTTTTATATATAAAAAAAAAAAAAAAAAATCTTATCTCTCAGTTTTTTTTCTTGTCTTTGTGCCAAAGTTGGAACAAAAAACATTTTGGTCCAAAGAAGAAGTTTGATTCTCTGCCCGAGTGTGTGTCTGTCTGTGTGGTAACAACTATTGTGTGATAATCTGAAAAGTTGTAATAACTGTGTAACATTAAACTTGTTGTGATCGGTTCATAATAAATGACAACAAAGTGGCAGTGTGTCTCCTCCTGACTCCTCCTCCTCCCCCTCACCTGACCTTCAGTTCATCCACAGTTAAAGCAGAAGTAAGTGATATATTTGTGTTAATATAAGTCTTAAATAGTTATATCTTCCAACAGCAATCACTTACATAGAGTGTTTGGTCTGAAACACGGGTCTGTCAGTCACTCTGCTCTGCTCTGAGCCCAGGAGAAAACATTTATCGTATCCTACAGTTTTTATCCAATGAGGAGAGAGAACGGCATGCAGGGCTGTGTGTGCAGCCAAGGAACGCCGTGAATGTGGCGACGTAGGGACGAGGACTGTTATGGTGCGTTCAAGGAAACTCGTATTTTTCCGACCGTGAAGTGGTACCAGTTCGATCTGGTACGAGTTCACCGGTCAGAAGTTACGAGTGGCCGTTATAGTGACTTTCACCGGTAAAACAGGTCGGAGAAACACGAGTGGGTTGCCTGAAACGCTACAAAGTCGTAAGTTGTGACTTGAAGCTGTAATTTATGATTTCAAAAGCCTGCCTGGAACGCAGCATTAGCCAAAACGACCGGACCACTTACTTCTGCTTTAAAGCGACTACGAGGTGTTTTTTTTCCACACTACATTTCCCATGAGCCTCTGGGTGCACGGTGAAATTCTTGGACCGGCACAAGACGGACGAAAGCGAAAACATTTGCCAAGAATGTTTTAGTTAATCGAGAACGAAAGTCGTAGGTTGGAAGACGATCAGATTCCGTCGTAGTTCCGACCATAAATTCGCAGCATCCGGGAAACCAAATCTACGAAATGCCTGGCGAGTCGACCACTAAATAATAATGTCAAAATAACTATAAGGACAAAACGATATATTTATCTAAAATGGACCCATTAACAAGTGGTAACGTAGATTCATCCACATTAATATGAGACTCTTTTATAACCAAAAGCAAACTCCTTGGGTTCTCTTTAACTAGAAACATGAAGCTTGAAGGATATGAAAAGAAAAAAGGATATTAAACCTTGTCCCAGGTGAAGTCAGAGGTTTTCATCTTGTTTTAATATGAGGTTATAAAAATCTTGTTAAATCAGATTAAATGAGGACACTCCAGGTTCGTTCTTAGGACAGGTTTGTTTGTTTTTTGGATACTAATACTCAGCTGTTTACATGCTTCCATTTTGAGCTCATTAAGATTCATCTGAACAGATTCCTGCAAACAAAACAAAATGTCAGGTTTAAATCAGAACATGCATGGGCTCGGGTCTGGTCTAATGTCTGGTCCTGAACATATCAAATCAAATCCAATGCATTTCATTTCATTCAAACATAAATGCACAAATTTAATTCATGTATATCATGTGGCCAAAAAGTATATGGACAGACGGTCTAGTTTTACTAAGTCCAAAACTTTGGGAAGTCACTGTGACTGCAGATGCACATCAGTCCTCATCATCCAGCTTGGCCTCAGCTCCCAGGAACTAAACACACCCGTGAAGACTCAGCAATAATGTTGTGTTTCAGATTCTTGACTGAAACCACAAGGACACAGGCTGAGCTGCACATTTAAGATGACATACAGTAATCATGGTCATGTCGTGGCATTAAAGCAGAAGTAAGCGATCCAGTCGTTTTGGCTAATGCTGCGTTCCAGGCCGGCTTTTGAAACCGTAAATTACAGCTTCAAGTCACGACTTACGACTTTGTAGCGTTCCAGGCAACCCACTCGTGTTTTTCCGACCTGTTTTACCTGTGAAAGTCACTATAACGGCCACTCGTAACTTCCGACCCGTGAACTCGTACCAGGTCGAACTGGTACAACTTCACAGGTCGGAAAAACATGAGTTACGAGTTGCCTTGAACGCACTATAACAGTCCTCGTCCCTACGTCACCACATTCATGGCGTCCCTTGGCTGCACACACAGCCCTTCATGCCGTTCTCTCTCCTCATTGGATAAAAACTGTAGGATACGATAAATGTTTTCTCCTCAGCTCAGAGCAGAGCAGAGTGACTGACAGACCCGTGTTTCAGACCAAACACTCTATGTAAGTGATTGCTGTCGGAAGATATAACTATTTAAGACTTATATTAACACAAAAATATCGCTTACTTCTGCTTTAAATATTAGCTGATAAAACAGTGGTAACCATAAATTGACTCGTCTGTTTCAGTGTAAGAAATGTGGGACTGTCCCTTTAAGAGCAGAAGCAGGAGTTCATCCGGCAAGCCCAGACAGACACACAGACAGGCAGACAGCAGCTTTTCTGAGACCGAGAGCAGTTTTCTTTGGGGAATTGATGTCTATGATACGGGATGGAAATAATAAAACACTGTGTGATGAGGAAAATAACATGCCGCATACAACACTGGCTCCAATATCTGCGGATAAATCCTGATGAGAGCTTGTTGAGAGAGCAGCCTGAGCTCTGTGCTCACTCACAAACTCATCTGTAAATCTCTCAAGTGCAGGAGAAAAGTCTCGGTGGAAGGAGGACGGACATTTGTAATAAAGTGATTCTGTATCGAAGACAAATCCGCCCAGTCGGCCGCTTATTGGTTTCTGACTCTGGGCTCTGGTGTATCAGAGGGTTTGTGGGTGATTGATGATGTCTTCCTTTAATCAGAGAGGTGATTCATCAGGGCTTTATTCCTCAGGATCTCAGGTATTTGTGACACACAGTTCCTATTCGTTTCTAATCAGCAGTAGATTACTTGTTGTTTCTGGGAACCTGATGATCACACCTTTGATTAGTTTCTCAGAGTAGGAAACACACACATGCTAAACTCTGCACCGAATAAAACCTTGAGAACTTCCATATGAAACACTCGTCTGCCACAGTTCAGGGTGAAACTTGAAGGTCATGTGATGAGGGCGTTTCCACACCGGACAGTCTCAATCAATCAATCAATCAATTTGTTTATTTCGGGCATGTCAATTTAAATCATCATCATCACACTTCATCTTAGTTCAAATAACACATGGCCGAAAGGGAAAGCAGGAGAAGCAAAAGCTTATCTAGTCCCGCCCCCATCTGAACCCAGGTTCAAGGTGGTTCTGCTCCGTCGTCTCCATCTGATCCGGTTGGTTCTGGTTTCACACCAAGGAACTGTCCCTGACATATTGACGTTCTGTCCTCATCACCTACGTTGCTGTGTCTCCCGACACTGGACACTGATTGGTTTGTAAACAGGCGGGCGTTTGATGTCATCACAAAGTCACCAAAGCTCCTCAGATTAGCCCGTTAGCAAAGTAGCTAATCTAGTAGAAATTAATGAACAATGATAATTCCCCTGTGATGTCATGGCTACCAGCAGCATCAACACTAGGGCTGGGACAATATGCTTTTCTCCCGATTCGATTCTTCTACGATTTTTTGGATGGCGATTCAATTTAAATTGCGATTCTACGATATTACCGATTCTCTCAATTTTTAGTCTGCATTTTTAACATTTATCTGCACACAAATACTGTAGGAGCCTATAAATTAACGTACTCCATTATAAAGTGAACTTAAACCCTTTTCAAAACCTGCACTCTCTGTATGTAAAAAGGCTAACAAATGCACATTGCACAATATTTTAAAAAATTCCCCCCCAAAAAACAATTTAAAAAAAAAATAGATTTTTGAAAAAAAAATAGATTTAAAAATCGTCAAAAGAAATATTGTGATACTTGTGTGAATCGATTTTTTCTCCCACCCCTAATCAACACCATCAGATCCAATATGGAGCCTGGTTTAGGATTCAGATGAACGTCCTCGTCATGTGGAGGCTTCATCGTCTCTGGCAGGAAAGGAGAAGACGACTGAAGCTCTGCTGAGAGTCCTGGCTGCACCTCAGGAGAGACCAGGGAGGTGGAGCCTGGACGCTAACGTGTGGAGGCTAACCACAGCTACTTCCTGTTAAAGGGACTATGACAAGTTTTGGAAAGCAAAGTGTTTTCACACTATATTTCCCATGAGCCTCCGCGTGCACGGTGAAATCCTTGGACGGGTGCGAGACAGATGAAAGCGAAAACATTTGCCAAGAATGTTTTTATTGATCAAGAATGAAAGTCAGAGGTTGGAAGACGATCAGATACCACCGTAGTTCCGACCATAAACGGCGATTCGGCAACGTTATTCCCATGACCCGCCGGGCAGCGTTCCGGAAACCCCTAATCATCCACATTAGTATGAGATGCTTTTACAAACAAAAGCAAACTCTGTGTCTCTTTAAAGCTACCAAAGTCTGAACCATTGAAAAAAAACAAAAGCTTTCACACTGTAAAAGCCCAAACCATGGTTTAGTTTGGTCTGAACTGAGACCATCTCCTTTGGTTGGACCAGATCTCAGGTCTTTGGTCCAGTGGAGCTTTCACACCTATAAATTTGGTTTAGATCAAACAGAATAGTTTAAAAGTCGGGACCAAACGAGGTCGGTGTGAAAGCTCCATAAAACCTAAAACGATGCATGACAGGTGTTTGTCTTTGTATGCGAATACATTTTTCGCATTTGTGTTTAAAGGCCTTGAACCTGTGATTGGCTGATTAAATGCTTGATGATTATTTCACTCATCATGTATTTGGTGTCAAATAAAAACATCATCAACAAGGTTAAAAACTTTATTTTGATTGGACCTTTGTCCAAAGTCTCGAATGTTCCTTTGTGCTCCAGACGTTGTTTCATCGACACCTCAGTCACCTGTTGTATCACACAGAGGCAGAAACACAGTTAAACCAATATTGACCCACACTATGAATTGCAGAGTAGAAAGTGTTTCTGAAACATCGAGTCAAACTAACTTTATTGACCCAACACTGCGGCGCTGCCGTGTTTATTCGCCCTCCCAAACGAGCCCAGTGTCTTGTATTCATTTGCTTTTGTAAATGAGCTGTGTGCGCTGCATGTGTCAAATATGTTTCCACACTTTTATATTTCACTGTGAGACACACACACTGGGTAAACAGGGGCTCATGCAGAAAAGCAAACACAGCAGTATCGACCAGCGCTCGTGAATTTGCATTAGCGTCCACACTTCATTCATATGGACGCGGCCTCTCTCTCTAACGGCTCCCCGCAGTCTAATTCAAATTGAGGGCTGCAGTAAATTTGCAGAGCGAGCCGATGATATTAACCAAATTAAACACTAAATTTGAGTGTGCCTTTTGCCTCTCTCCTCGCTGCTTTCCCCCTGAAAACAAGGTTAGTCCTCAGTCAGGAGGAGGAGGAGGAGAAGGAGGATTTAATGCTAAGCAGACCTAGCCGCTGTAAAACTGTCGTCGGAATGGATACCTCAATTCTCTGAGCTCGCGCCTCGGTTTCTGCAGCGAGTGCTGTAAAGTTTCCATCAGGATGGATGGACGGGGATTAGCTCTGCAGGATCTGAGGAGAGCAGAAGTTGAATCCTCTCAGCTGGAGGAGGAGGAGGAGGAAGGGTCTGGTTACCATGAATTTACTGCAGACTAGCTTGATTTTGTTGATCATTATTTTCTGTTAGACAAACTTTACAATATTGGTCTTTCTCTCAACGTAGTCCAGTACTTTAGCTCTTACCTTCACAATAGAAAACAGTGTGCCGTCTTAAATGGATTTCAATCCGATTTCCTTACTCAACAATGTGGTGTCCCTCAGGGGTCAACTCTTGGCCCACTTCTATTTTCAATCTATGTAGATAATCCCCCATCGAGTCTTGCTAAATGCCGTGTTCAACTTTATGCTGATGACACTGTCATATATACATCCCAGTCTGACATAACTCAAATTCAGTCCTCCCTTCAGTCCGATTTTATTTCTGCCCAGGAATGGTTGCATAGATTATTGTGATGTTATATATCAAAGTGCTCATAAATCAGGCCTTGCCGCACTTAACATAGACTCTGTAGATTTGTCCTCGGATGCCCTTTTCTTACCCATCACTGCACTATAGACTCAACTGGCCAACATTGAATATGAGAAGACACATGCACTGGTTACAGCTGATATACAAATGCATTTACTTTAATTACAAATCCTATCTACAGCAGTATCTTACACCATATACATCAAGTTATTATATCAGACATTCATCGCAGCCCATGTCATTAAATCATTTGGTAGAAGAGCTTTTATGTTTAACACTAGAAGTGCCAGAATTCCAAACCTACTAGAACGGCCATAAGCGGTCAAAATGACCGTTTGATTCAAAACCTTGTCATCTCTCACAAAAAATACTAAGTTGAAAAGTTAATTAATTTATTGTGTTGTGATATCTTTTTTAAACAACATAACACCAACACATATATTTCAAAAAGGTAATATCTTAAACTAATTCACATTACAACAAAGAACAAACTCTGTCGCCTGGAACAAACTGACAACGATATGATCAGAAACTCTTTCAAGTCTGCGGACTGTCTGTGAAGACTGACGGGACTGGAGTGACGCAGACTTGATCCTCTGCTTCAGAGAGGGACAGCCTTGCACTGTCGGACCTGGTCTCTGCTCCGTGCTCCGTGTCCGTAACCCGGACACGTGTCCGTAACCCGGTCGGGACCGGACGGACTGGAGCACACAACGTGAAAATGCTCTGACATGAAGCGCTATAGCGTGCGCAACGGAGACAGAGCCAGGTCCGACCATAGACATGGGTCCGACAGCACAGTGAGGAGAGCATGTGATATGAGGAAGATGAAGATGAGCCAGAAATATCGACCAGTCGACTTTACAGCCCTATACAGGACAGAATCTATCAGTGGGACATTATGCAGCTCAGCTGGTGATCAGGACAGGACAGCGGAGCTCACCTGGTGCGTCATGCAGCCGTCATATTTCTCTTCTCTTTATTTGCAGCCATTGTCTGAAGTCACTCCAATGTTGATAAATACAATCACTCGAGACCGGCACTTGACATAAACAATGGTAGGCTAGTTGCCGAGCAACCAAAATTGTAACATTAATCGCGGGGAAATCCGTGCGGTCAGAATGACTGCGTATGGCCGAAATAGGTAAAAGTTACCATATTTTCTTTGCCTTTTGTGTGATTTATTTAAAAAACATTTTGAATTAAAATACAGACACTTTTAGGAAAAGTCAGGTACCAGCAGGATTGTATGTTTTTTTTCAACAAAGTTATTGCACATATAAATATCAAAACGGTCAAAATGACCGCCATGGCCGTTCTAGTGTTAAAGCACCAGCAGATTAGAACAACCTCCCTGCTAATATCAGATCCAGTTCCTCTCTTGGTATCTTCAAGCTCTGTCTTCTCACCTCATGGTGACCTGTTCCTGTTTTCACTGAAGATGCATTTCTGATTTGTGGAATGTATATTAATCATTATATACTGTCATTTCAGTCTCAGTGTTGGCCATTGTGGCCTTATTACAGTTGTATTGTTCCAATGTAGTTACATTAACTGTGGTTTGTGTCAGGATCCTGTCTGGATCCAGTTCTCCTCTGCTCCTTGTCCATGTTTTCTTTTCCCCAGGGCTGGGCGGGGCCTTCCAGGACCTACTGCATCCACCCTCTGCACACCTGCTGCTCATCTACCTGATTCCCTGGTCTCCACTGCAGTCATAAGCCGGTCTCTTCGTTGTTTCACCCTCGTGGTAACGCTACTCGGCTCCTTGACTTTGAGATCAAGCATTTTTTGCCTCCAGCTCTGTTCTGACCTTAGCTCACCTGTTTTTGTGTTTTCTCCTCCAGCCCTGCCATTTGCCTGCCTCACCCAGCCCTGTCGTCGGACACCTTTTGTTTCCCCCTTTTTTGAACCTTTGTTTGAATAAATTTCCGTTGATCTGCATTGTGGGTTCAGTTCGTTTTTTTTACGCCTGACAGTTTGTCGTTTGTTTTATTGTTGTTGACTTTTGTTTGTTTGTTTGTTTGTTTGTCTGTTTTTCTATATTGTTGAGAACATGTTTGTCTGATGAATGTATGTTTAGACCCCCTCGAAAACGAGATGGGACATCTCAAGGGGGTTATCCAAATAAAGAAATTTCATTTCATTTATTTATTAGTTTATTTCATAGGGACAGTGCACCACTAATCAACAGAGTTAAAAGAAAAACTGTAAGTGGGCCAGAGTTAGCCAACAAGGCTAGTTTTCATCCGTTGTCCCTGGCCAGATGTTAAAGGCAACCTAAAAGCCAAAAAAAAAAAGGGCAACAATTAAGTACTTTCAAGACACAACTTACATAACAATCTAGTAATCTATCTAGTAGTAAAAGCTCATAATAATAACAAGTAAAACAGGTAAGAAGTCTGACATACAGCATGACAAAAGCTCATGGCAGCAGACATAACATGCAGACAGAGAGAAGAAGAGCAAGAGAAAGCAAGAGAAGAAAGTACGGCTAGAAACACATGCAAGTAACACACAGAGCTAAGACATTAGCACAAACAATATCAGACATTACAAGGCAGGACATGAAACGGCATTAGGCAAGAAAACCAAAGCTAACAAACAAGCAAACAAACAGGAACAAAACAAAACAAAAACAGGACATATGATTACAAGCATTGAGAAACAGCACAAATAGCCTCATGATTGATTAGTGATTTACATGATTAGTGATTACATGATTAGTGATTACATGATTGATTATTGATTAACCACTGCTTTAACTGTCTTTTAAAAGAATAGTGAGTGTTTGCTTCTCTAATAGACCCTGGTGTTGAGTTCCAGTCCTGCACTGCTTTTACTGAGAAGGCAGCTTGGCCAAAGACACTTTTTCTCATGGGAACAACACAGTCTCCTCGAGCTGATCCTCTGGTTGCCCTGTCATTGATTGATCTTTGGGTTATGAATGTTTGGAGAGGAGGAGGAGCAATATTGTGCAATATTTTAAAGACCAGGCAGAGATTTGCATACTTTATTAAATTATCCCAACTCAGAAGATCATGCTTTTTTAAAATGAGGCAGTGATGGTGGGAGTTAGGTTTTCGATCTAGGATCGAATTTCAAACCAACCGGCTGCTAACGCAGAGGAACCTTCATCCATCTGATATGTTGATGGGGTTTCTCGTGGAAAAGGACAAATCCAGATGTCACAGTGCATGAAACAAGAGGAAGACAAACATCTGGCTCCTCCCACATGGGACTGTATCAAACACCTGGTGATGCATGTGCAGGAACAAAAGGAGCAAACAGGTTACAGCGTTATGAATTACTGCTCTGTTGTCGATTTATGCTGCTACAGTTGATCCTGGTTTTATTCCTCTGCCAAGCTGCTCTCTCCCAGTTACCAGCTCTTATAAATATTTCATATGTGAACAGGCTCGGTCTTTGTGCATCATCCATATTTACAAAGTCAATAAAACAGTCAATATATGCTACGTGTTCCTGTCCTCTTGAACAAAGTGGTGTGCAGCAAAACAAAAGACAGAACACAGAACAAAACCTGATACAAGGTCATAGCTCTGAATTAAACACCTACAATGTTCACTTTTGTGTTGTTGCAAATGGAAAAACTTGTTGATATAAAGCTGGTTCAGGATCAGTCCAGTTGCTGCTGTGAATTTTGAGCTTTTCATTAAGAAACAAACCCATAGGTTCAGCAGATTATTAAGATCCACAGTTGCATTTATGACAGCTGCACAGGAAGACGTCCACAGATCGGTCAGATCAGAGGCTTCGTCCTTCAGGTGGATGTGAAGACCAACTACGTCACAACTGACTGTCCCAATTTGAAAAACCCAGTTCAGCAGCTGACGGCACTTTGGCGGCTTTTAAACCTAAAATACTGGTGAAAAACACTTTGTCATGGTTGTTCAGCAGCTGTGCTCTGCAACACAACAGTGAAGAGAGACACAGCTGGTGACACAAAGTGAAAATATCCTGTCAATGCAAGAACGGGCTGCAGAGATTGTGGGCGAGGTTGAATTTGAAAAAATAAAATAAAACATTATATAAACAACATATAAGAATGGCCTCATGTTGAAGTGGAGCAAATATTCAACCTTCCTGCAAGGCTCCTGAAAAAAAGGCTCAGAGAGAGATGCAAACTTTAGAGATTTGAAGTGGACAGGTATGGAGCTCGATTTTCTTCTAGATGGTTTGCAAACAGATTGTACTTATAAATATGTGCATCTGGCCAGAAGGTTATTAGTGAGTTGTACACATGGGTAAAGGTGTATGTACGTATATAGTATGCTGCCAATCTCATGTTCTGTAATGTTATGCCGTGACAGTCTACTGAAACAATAAAAAAGAAAATATCCTGGAGAAAAATTCATGGCTCACCCTATAGGCTGGATGGACTGGGTTATGGTTAGTCACTGGGATGTGACTAACATCTGCACTCAGAGCAAGTCGTGGATGAATTGATCAATGAAACACAACATACAGTATGTATCATTCCCATCTGCAGGTAAACCTGTTTTTTTTCTCCTGAGGGCATGATTGTGGAACATGGATCAAAGATAAACCAATTTTAAAGGGATATTTCAACATTTTGGCAAATTGGCCCATTGCCACAATCCCTATAGACATAGCAGTAGGTTTGTTTCCTTTAATTGTCCGTGCAAGCTATTTTTAGAACGGCGGAGCAGAGTCGTGAGCTGCTCAGAGCTACGCTACGGAGGCTAATGGGATTTCTTAGTTTCCCTCATCAATCTCATCAAATACACAATCCAACAACTCCACAACGCTCTGGTGGACAAGTTGTGACCTGCACATTCACCATGCTATGAGATAAACCTACTGCTATGACTATAGGGATGGCAATGGGTCAGTTGTTGACCCAAAATGTTGAACTATCCCTTTAAACTGTCATCATCTCAGAATTTCACCTCATCAGATCATCGGCTGCAGACAGAAATCCTTTAGAGTCCGACCGACAGCTGACGGGTGCCTGCTGACCTCGCACCAAGTGATCACAAATACAACCAGAACTGATCAGCGTGTTGGTGTGAAGATGTCTATCAGCAGCTGAAGAGCATTGAAACAAACGTTTGATGGTGATTTATTGTGTGCATGTGCACGATGAACCAATTGGGAGGTGAGATCCTCCATCCTCTGTCATGTTGACCTGTTGTATCTTTGAAGAGCTCAGAAACCAAATATGTGCGACCCCTGGGGAGGCCGTCCTCTCAGATCCTCCAAAAATATCCCAGAACAACCCGCTGTGGTGCGTTCACAGGCGTCTACATGAAGAACGAGAACAGAGGCAACTCCACTCGCAGAAATCCAGAACTCAGAGAGAAAGTTGGAGCTGAAAATAAAAAACTTCTCAACAAAAAAAGAGAAAAAGACACAACATGTTCAGACCTGTAGAGACGATATAACGAACAAAGGCTTCGCTGTGACAACCTCCCTGGATGGCTTTGTTAAGTTTGTCCTAAATGAGAGCCCGTCCTCTCTGTATCTTCGTCAGGCAGAGCAGCCTTGTCTTAGCCTTTCATACTTTTCTCCTGCATCAGCTCGTTTCTTTCTTTTCCAGATTCCTCATGTGTGTCTTTTCATTTTGTTGCAGCTCTCGCTGAATCCTTTTAATTTCACGTCGGCACATGCACACACACACACAGACACACACACACACACACAGAGTGAGAACAGGCCTGATCAGCAGCAGAACAGACAAACAGAAGCACTGATAGGAAAGTATGAAAGAGTCTGAACTCTTCAAGCGTCTGTTTGAAGGATCACACGGTGGAAGTCGTGTAAACAGACACAGCTCCTGCTGGTCAGAGGAAACTTCACCGAGCTGCAGCCAAAACTACAAAGGAGCTAATTTACTGTTTGTGTTCAGCTGGTTTTGTTTATGTTTTAATCATAAATGACAAACTCAACACAAACGATGCATTAGTTCATTTACTGATGAAGAGAGTCTGGTGTGGTAGTTTGACGCTACAGTCCAGAGTTCACCTTTAACAGGCGGCCAGTCTGGAACAAGGCTGATGTACCTGAAGGGACACCTTCCTTGGACCATGTTGGACCCTTTAACCTTCAGATCGGCTTTAATCCCTGGAGTTTTATATCATGCAGTAAGTAGCATCAGAAGATCATAGAGGGACAGACACGGTCAGAGACAACACTCAGGTTGACCATGCATTTTGAACGATGTCAAAGTGCGGGAAGAAAAGTGACCCAACACCATCAAATCACAATCAGCAATTAAAGCTTCAGTTGGTAACAATTATTCAGTCATATTTGCTGGAACTGTCACTATATTCTGATAATAGAACATGAAATGGGTCATTTAGGACTAAATCCAACTCTTCCTGCTCCACCTACAGCCTGTAATCACTTGGCAGACGTTCATAAAGGGACCTGACGGTGTATTGTCTTGAAATTTCACCAACAATTTACCAACTGTAGCTTTTAAAATGGCTAATGAAGCTGGTCTCTATGTCTGTAAGCAGAGGGAGGAAATGGGAGAACCCAGAGAGAACCCACAGGGAGGTGACCACTGTACCACCGTGCCTCAGTAACCTAAACTATCACTTTAAAGGGATAGTTCAACATTTTGGCAAATTGGCCCATTGCCATACTCATAGCAGTAGGTTTGTTACCTTTATTTGTCGGTGCAAGCTATTTTTAGAACGGCGGAGCAGAGCGGCGAGCTGCTCAGAGCTACGCTACGGAGGCTCATGGGATTTCTTGGTTTCCCTCATCAAACTCATCAAATACACAATCCAACAACTCCAAAACGCTCTGGTGGACAAGTTGTGACCTGCACATTCACCACGCTATGAGATAATAACACAACGTTACGAGACAGAGTTGTTTTAGAGGGAAATTCATGCAAAACCGCTGATGCGCGTTGCCTTCAGGGACAGTTTTTCATCAAGCAGTCTGCATTTCCCTCTAAAACAACTCTGTCTGGTAACGTTGTGTTATTATCTCATAGCGTGGTGAATGTGCAGGTCACAACTTGTCCACCAGAGCGTTGTGGAGTTGTTGGATTGTGTATTTGATGAGTTTGATGAGGGAAACCAAGAAATCCCATGAGCCTCCGTAGCGTAGCTCTGAGCAGCTCACGGCTCTGCTCCGCCGTTCTAAAAATAGCTTGCACCGACAAATAAAGGTAACAAACCTACTGCTATGACTATAGGGATTATGGCAATGGGCCATTTTGCCAAAATGTTGAACTATCCCTTCAAGGTTGTGAAAACGGCCAAGGTTTTGGTTGATTCAGCCACACAAATCAAAAGGTGGTTTCATCACTGATGCGGCTGGTACAGAAACTAAGTTAAGTCGACACAAGTCTTTTATTCAAGTGAAGTCGGTGAGGACTGATACAGTTTCCTCAAAACATCTAATTATACACCTGGTGGATGTCGACAGGTAAGAAGTGTCGTCTTAGAGATGAAGAATAAAACAGTCACTGTTTAATAGTCGTTGATGTTAATCAGTGAGATTCTGTGTAAAACATCAAACTGAGCTGCCCACAGACTGAATGTGACACTCACTCCTCTGATCAGCTCATTGTGTTTTACTCAAAAAAAAGAATACACAACACCACATCATCATCTTCATCATCCAGGTGCTTTCAGATATATTGATGGGGAGGAATGGAAGAAGAAGAAGAAAAAAATCTCCTGATCCATTTGAAATAGGTTGAGCTGATTTGTACGGAGATAAAAAAACAAAAAAAAAAAACAGACGCAGAGTGATAAAATGTGACGAGGAACTGAGAGAAGAAAATTACAAATTTGTGGAGGAGAAGATATGAAAACAACTTCTCGCCTCACGCTCAAATGAAAGCCAGGAAACTTCAAAACTCTGATGACAAGCGACGGCCGCGCCGAGGCCTGATAAGGGAACTAAATGACAAGAGAGAGCGCAGCGGCGGAGGTGGTGGCGGTGGTGGAGAAGTGGAGGAGACTGCTGCGTGTGAGAAGATGACAAAAGCACGGGGATAAATGAAAACAGCTTTGATGCAGAAAAACGAAATCAGCATGGTGGAGGACGCCACTGATCAGCGGGACAATAGACGAACAGAGAGAGGAAGAGGAGGAAGAGGAGGAGGACGAGAGTCTCATTGGCTCTTGTGTTGTTTTACTCTCCATCTACTCTGCTGCTTTTTATTCTGTACAGTAACAACCATGTGGGAAAAGGACCGGGTTATTGTGTCTTTATGAGCTAATATCGATGCTACAGTGGCACTGAGAATTTCTTTTTTTTTAATAAACACTTTCTCCATTTTCTTCAAGCGCTAATCAGAACAGATTTCCTCCAGACGTTTGCAGCTGTGTGCTCACATAAGGTACTATGTATTCACACTCGTATGTGAGGTAACGCAACCTGAGTGTGAACTTTACAGCTCGTGAGTGCAAAGAAAATCTTTTCTTTGTCCCTTCATGCTGCGTTCAAGGTTCAGTTATATAAAGCTGCACAATGAGGCTGCAGCTCCATAAGGATTATGAAATAGACATGATGAATGGAAAAAAAAGTATAATTGGTCAAATAAGAACAAGCACAGAAGAAAATGATATATATAGTGCAGCTTCATCAAGGCCTTACGAACACACATTCAGCTATCGCTCAGATTTTTTTTTTTTTTACTGCAAACTCAACACTTACACTAGTAGTAATAGTGATAATTCTTCTAGTTCTTCTTTTTCTTCTTCATTGTCTTCCAAGCTACATCTTCTCTTCTTCTAACACTTTGTGATGTCACCACAGACAGACAAACCTTGTAGGATTTTGTTTGTCTGCAGTGGATTTATATCATTGTGTGTGTATTTATGCTGAAGTTAGGGTGTTGCACATTGTTCTTCTTTTCTTTATTTGTCATTATTGTGACTTTTCATGGTTTGTTTCTTGTGGTTTGTGGATTTTATTTTCACACTTTGTGTGTTATAAGTCCCTCATACCAATAGGATTTCACAGGCTTTTTTGTGTGATTGTTGCAGCCTAAAATGCCTGATTTCGCGGCCACATTAAAAAAAAATTGCGCTGCATGTTGCAATGTTTTAAGCACTTTTGTTGCGATTAAATTGCGGGAGACAGCGGAAAATGCAAAAAAAAGTTGTAGTTTCTGCGGTGGAACACGCAGAAAGCACCGATGATTGGTCCAATTTGGGGAAACGTTGTAGTAAAATTGCAACATTGCACAAAATTCACGGGGATTGGTTGAATCTGTGTTAATTGTTGTGATTGCGACATCGCAAATTCCTGGTATTATGAAGAAAGAATAATCTGACATTATGTGACTTTTGATTGGACTTTTTAATCTTATCTGCTGCAAAATCTCTCACCTGAAATCTTCTATATTTTGTATTTTATTTGATCACTCAGGAAGCAGCCAGCCAATCAGAGGAGAGATGCTTCTCTGACGGGAAAATCCTAAAATTAATTTGTGAGTGTGAGCCGAGCATCAGACTCTTTCATTACGGGTGAGCCAGGCAGATTGGTGGTGGAGGTGAGGAAGCAGGTGCTGCTGTGTTGTAAACACGTTGGTGGCAGCGGCCTCTTTCTGCTCCCGCTGCTTCCTCCGTTAGCGCCTTTTTGATCTTAATCGACCACTGGCTGTACAACAAATTGCCCCTCAGAGATAATAAAGATTTACTCGACAGCGGGGTTCGGACCGGGCTTCAACCTGCCGAATTCAAACCCTCCATGACTTTCCATGAGCTTCAGTAATTACTCTCAGCCAAATATCCTTTTGTGCTCAGCTGCAGGAGCGAGACAGGGGTGTCCTCTGACTCCCCTCCTCTTTGTAATCTTTATCGAACCATTATCCCGTCCTGTCTGTCCGACGAGCAGACTCTATTACCGGTATCGCCGCAGACACTATGAGCTTTCCCTCATGCTGTCACGGCCCCCGACCAGTACAGGTTTTCAGAGGCTGATAGCAACAATTTCACGCTGAAGCCCTTACACATCTTTAATCACTACATGGAGCTTCCTACAAACCATTTACACACAGTTTGACATGTTTAAATTAAATCTTTGACACTATAATCAGGACCGATTTTACAAACTGGAGGAGATTCATATACTCCAGTAACCCCACGGGTCATTTTCTACCAGATCGGAAAAATTGTATGATGATTTAAAATCTCGTTTCTTGCTCAATTCAATCAGTATCAAACAGTTTTTACATTTTCATTTGGTCTGGAACACCTTTCAAAGTGTTGGTCCCAAGTTTCCCTATCACACAAATACAAAGGAGCATTAATGAATGGTGATGACGACTAATCCCTGTGACCCTGCAGAGGTGATCACTATAAACAATAGATCGATTGAATTAATGATAACCACAACATCCACCACACTGAAGATGCAGAGTCTCATGCATTAATATAATTTTGCAAAAACTGCACCAACAAAGCTCGGTACTGAAACTGACCCAATAGCTACAATTATCTATGGATTAAAACCTGTTTAAATCTGTTCAGACATACTGTATGTTCTACATGTTGTTGAGTTGTGTGCATTACATTTCATTTTCCTAAATGTTCATATCAAACCTCAAAACAGAGACATCTCTGATTTTAATCATGGAAACAACGCATATCATTGGTCGCCTGACGTTGACCAGTCCCTTCAGAAAAGAAAAACAAAAAAAACCTGATTATGCGATCACATTATTCAACGCAAAATCAGCCATAGCCTGTGTATTACAGGGGGGTTGCATTTTTTCAAAAAATGTTTTGCCAGGTCGTACAGTTTTAGCAATTTCATCACATAAAATTGCACAAATACCTTGAATATTACATCGCATTTTTTGGGGGGGTTAAACCTGCTGTATTACGAGTATTAGAAAAAAAAACAAAACACAGACTTCGAGAATAAAGTCGTAAATTTACGAGTATAAAGTCGTAATTTCCTATGAGAAAAAAGTCATAACATTACGAGAATAAAGTCGTAAATTTACCAGAATAAAGTCATACATTTCCTACAAGAAAAAAGTCATAATATTGTGAGAATTTACGACACACGACTTTATTCTTATTTGTCAATGTGGCCCTAATACTCGGTTGTAGCTAATAGTATAACCCAAAACACCCTGTGTTTTTCTGGAAGGACTGTACAGTATGATGTCAAATGTATTGGTTTCATGGTCAAGAATGTGACCAAAAACTGGATAACTGTGAGTTTTAAAGTTGAGCTCCCAGCCGCTCCAGTCCATTTGTGAATCACTGATGTAAAATGAGAAACTGCTTTATTCTGTGATTTTATTGGTTTCATGTGCTTGTGGTTGTTGCGGAGAAGAAGATACGTAAACCTTCGGCTCCAGATAAAAATCCCTCCTCAACCTCTGAAACTGAATGAATCCACAAGACAACAACTCCCATGATGCCACGCTGCTTCACGTTGTCACCACTCACCATCTTTAGTTGTTTTATCTGTGCAGGTGCTGATGTATGATCGTGGATCTGGACTTTTCTGTTCAGACTCATCTTTAAATACCCTCGACCATCGTCCACGTCTTAATGATGTGACACAAAGTGACATTGAAATAAGTGATGATGTGAAATCATCCGTCCTCGTATCCACAGCGACCGCCACTCCGCTGCGTCCTCAGCTCCGGAGCGATGATGATGATGGATCGAGGGTCGGAGGTCGTATCACCGACATTAACGATTTAAAAAATGAGGTTAATTATAGACTTGATGAGATTAGGCTTTATCTGTCATTGCCTGTTGCCTGTTAACATCTGGATGGATTTATTCTAGTCATCCCTTTCAGGTGGTGTATGTGAAAAATTACAGGTCGGAAATTCATGACACCTCCTGTGGACGTTGACAGCCGACCTCGCTTCCTTCTTTCCTTCCTTTCTCCCTTCCTTCTTCCCACAATCCCTTTTCCTTTCCTTATGTCCTTCCTTCCTCTTTTGATCCAGTTGACCTGATCTGTTCTCTCCCTCTATCTTTCTTTCCTTTCCTTTTCCCTTCCTTCTTCCCCTTCTTCCTTCCTTCCTTGAATGGATCTGCTCTCTCCCTCCATCTTTCTTTCCTTCCTTTTCTCTTCCTTCTTTCCCTTCTTCCTTCCTTCTTCTTCCTTCCTTGAATGAATCTGCTCTCTCCCTCCATCTTTCTTCCGTTCCTTTTCTCTTCCTTCTTTCCCTTCTTCCTTCCTTCTTCTTCCTTCCTTGAATGAATCTGCTCTCTCCCTCCATCTTTCTTCCCTTCCTTTTCTCTTCCTTCTTTCCCTTCTTCCTTCCTTCTTCTTCCTTTCTTGAATGAATCTGCTCTCTCCCTCCATCTTTCTTTCCTTCCCTTTTCCCTTCCTTCTTTCCTTCCTTCCTTCCCTTCATCCTTACTTCTTCTTCCGTCCTCTTTTGATCCATTTAACCTGGTCTGTTACCTCCCTCCATCTTTCTTTCCTTCCCCTTTACCTTCCTTCTTTCTGCAATCCTTTTTGCCTCCCTCCCTTCCTTCCTTCCTTCCTTCCCTCTGTCCTTACTTCTTCCTTTTTTTTGACCCAATCTGTTCCCTCCCTCCATCTATCTTTCCTTAATTTTTCCCTTCCTTCTTTCCTCCCATCGTTCCCTTTGTCCTTCCTTCCTTCTTCCCCCTTCCTTTCATCTATCTCTTCGTCCTTCCATCCTTCCTTCCTTCCTTCCTTGACCCAGGAGGACAACAGGAGGGTTAAAATAGAACTTGTAGGTGAGATTTACGAGCATCACTTGAACGCACCGCAAGCTGCAGAAACAGAAGAAAAGGAGGATGAGGAGGTGATGACGGATGAAAACAAGCCAGAGAACAAGTGAATGTGTTTTGACATGTGTTCATGTGTCAGCACATGAGCTCTGTGTGTGTTTCTTTTACACTCTTAGGCGGAACTGCATAATTGAGTGTGTGTGCGTGTGTAACTGTGTGTGTGTAACCGTGTGTGTGTGTGTTATCACCCTGCATTTGGATGCTGTTTGCTGAGCCCTTGAAAACAAACTGCTAGAGATTACAGGAGTGTATCTTCACACCATCATGGAGAGCAGGCTTTATGTTGAGGTGTTTTACACACAGACACACACACACACACACACACACACACACACACACACACACACACAGAAACACGCACACACACACACACACAGCGGAGGAATAAAAGACTCGTGCTGACAGAATGGCTTAGAAAGCTTCAGTGTGATTCCAACATCAGTCAACACGCTGCAGTGGAAGATTAATGTGGCTTTATTTGGACCATTCAAACAGGAAAACTGTGAGTCTACAAGGACTTCCTGTGAGACACACACACACACACACACACACACACAGCAGACGTGTGTGTGTGTGTGTGTGTGTGTGTGTGTGTGCCCTCTACCTGTTTAGTTTACCAATTGGACTTACAGGTGGAGACAGTTTTAAAAGGGATTTACATTCTGAGCCTCAGACCATACAATATGTAAATTATCCATCTTTACGGCTTTACTGAGGCAACACTGTGAGTTAAAGGGATAGTTCAACATTTTGGCAAATTGGCCCATTGCCATAATCCCTATAGTCATAGCAGTAGGTTCGTGTTGAGTTCGGAGGCTCATGGGATTTCTTGGTTTCCCTCATCAAACTCATCAAATACACAATCCAACAACTCCACAACGCTCTGGTGGACAAGTTGTGACCTGCACATTCACCACGCTATGAGATAATAACACAACGTTACCAGACAGAGTTGTTTTAGAGGGAAATTCATGCAAAACCGCTGATGCACGTTGCCTTCAGGGACAGTTTTTCATCAAGCAGTCTCTGTATTTCCCTCTAAAACAACTCTGTCTGGTAACGTTGTGTTATTATCTCATAGCGTGGTGAATGTGCAGGTCACAACTTGTCCACCAGAGCGTTGTGGAGTTGTTGGATTGTATATTTGATGAGTTTGATGAGGGAAACCAAGAAATCCCATGAGCTTCCGTAGTGTAGCTCTGAGCAGCTCGCGGCTCTGCTCCGCCGTTCTAAAGATAGCTTGCACCGACAAATAAAGGTAACAAACCTACTGCTATGACTATAGGGGTTATGGCAATGGGCCAATTTGCCAAAATGTTGAACTATCCTTTTAACTGAGTGTAGATAAGGTACCAAATACAATATAAACAAATAACATATTAACTAACAGGAATTTTTAGTGATGGTCTGCTCTGAACTCTGGTCGAACCCGTCTCCTTCTTCCGATTCCTTCTGTCGGTCATTTTTGACCATCAGACAACACAAGGGTTCAAATTAGAGTTAGGTTTATATTTAATTTTATCAATAGTCTTTGTGGTTTTCTTTATGATTTTGAAAATTATTGATAATCTCTTTTTTGCTCAGTGTTTGGCAGCAGTGTCGTACATCTCTATAATCCTACAGTCAGAGTCACGGTGCCACCTCCAGTCTCAGTCTGGGATTGAACCCACACCCTCTGCGCTGTGAAGCCGTGAAGCCGTGAAGCCGTCCTCTCCGGCTGAAGCCTGCAGCCTCCTCCAGAAACAGAGCGCGGGTTAAATCCCCCGACCTGCGGATCGACTCCCACCGCAGGTACGGCTCTGCTAATACCCAGCGGGGATCATTAAAGCTGCTGCTCCGAGTGAAATCAGACCCGTGGAGATTTTTTTTTTTTTTGTTCGTCCTGTACGACGTCTCCAAGAAGAAGAGGATCCTGGTGGAGCTGCCGACTGGTGTCAGTAATAAGGAGCAGAGGTGGAGGAGGAAGAGGAGGAGGAATTTAAAACCTTCACTCTGGGATAGAACTCTGTCAAAAGTTTATTAAAGTTTCGAAATAATGTTATTCAAGTATGAAAGAAGTTAAGAAACATTTTACTAATTATGGAAAGTGAAAGTTGTCACAGCGGCTCATTGGTCTCAGTGCCGGTTCCTTTGTCCACCATCATATATCCGGCTGCTGGTTCTGGCTCAGTCTCTGGTCTGTGTGAAGATTATTCAACTTCTTCACACAAGCAAAATATCTCAGGTGTAAGAATGAGTTGTAGCTGAACATTGCAATTCTGTTGCAGCTTGAAAAATGTCTCCATATCCTCTATTCCTGTGTTTTATTTGGAAATGTTGATCAATGAGAAGATACAATTGTGCATTTAGGAATCAAAAAAACATCTCAGTTCTAGTTTTACAGGTCAGTGAGCAGCTAAGTAAACCTAATCCTGCAAGTGGATGGTGGGTCCAGGTGGTGAGGGGGCGGGGCTTTGTTGTGACATCACAAAGTGACAGGAAGTCAGTCAAAATATAGATAATAAGAGGAGACTCTGAACCTCTTCTGATTGAATAAAAATAGAGCAGATTTCAGAATAAAACACTCAGAAAAACCAAATCCTGCAAAGTTGTTGGATGGTGGGTCCAGGTGGTGAGGGGGCGGGGCTTTGTTGTGACATCACAAAGTGACAGGAAGTCCTGACGGCTGGTTTTAAGGCTCAGTTCCTGAATACAGGCTGTGTGCATTTCTCTGTGGACTGAGGCTTTGATACTTTCACAGTATTAATATAGAACCTAGAGCAGCTTTATAATCACACTACACATGGACATCTACCTTTATACTGTATGGAGCTTTAATACAAACATCTACCTTTATACTGTATGGAGCTTTAATACAAACATCTACCTTTATACTGTATGGAGCTTTAATACAAACATCTACCTTTATACTGTATGGAGCTCTAATACAAACATCTACCTTTATACTGTATGGAGCTTTAACACAAACATCTACCTTTATACTGTATGGAGCTTTAATACAAACATCTACCTTTATACTGTATGGAGCTTTAATACAAACATCTACCTTTATTTTGAAGGAGCTTTAACACAAACATCTACCTTTGCTTTAACACAAACATCTACCTTTATACTGTATGGAGCTTTAACACAAACGAGCTTTAACACAAACATCTACCTTTATTTTGAAGGAGCTTTAATACAAACGTCTACCTTTATACCATATGGAGCTTTAATAGAAACATCTACTTTTATATTGTATGGAGCTTTGATACAAGCATATACCTTTATATTGCATGGAGATTGAAGTACAGTCTTGAAGTACATGTCCTCGAGTACTTCCCATTAGAAGCTGCTTAATACTTCATTACATTTCTGAACACCTACATATTTTTCTTTGAAAACAGAGGAAAAGAGAAGCTCTTAAAAGAGTGATGCATTATATCGTGAAAATGTTCTCCACCAGCTGAAACCTTTGCAGAACATTAAAATGTACTTTAATGAATAAGTAATAATAATAATAATCCAATGATATAAAACCGGATAAGGATCCATTCTATGAGTACTTTAACATCTGATACTGTAAGTACCCTTACTGCGGGTACTTCTGTACTTTAAAAAATCCTCCATTACAATTAAAGCCATTCATTCATAATTAATTCAAAATGTGGTGCTGCCACCACTTTCATAGAAATAAAAAATGTCAGTGCTCTTTCTCTCTACGGCTCTGTTAGTCAACCACATTTTATATCGACTCTGATTATTCTAATGATCCTTTTAAACTGTCCTCTGGTCGACTGCGGACCGTTGGTTGTGTCTCTTTTTTTCTTTACATAAATGGAGAATTAATTTATGCGTTGTTGTCCCTTTCCCGCGGCCCAACTGTTCTGGCTTATACATGGTTACCATACTTGGCCGGGGTTGAGGGGTGCAGACTTGGGCCAATCTGGACTGATTATCAGGTCCTGTTAGCAGCGCTCAGACCAGCTTTGGGCCTGTGTCAGCCGATGGAATTAGGCCCTCATGACTCTGGCAACCAGGCGTGCTGGATTCTGCCCAAGGCCATCTTGGCCCTTCCCCGGCTACATCTGGCTGGAGACGTCCCTTTGTCTATTGCTGAGTGTTAAATACTTATTTTCCTGTTGTTTGCCAGGGCGGTGGTTCAACAAAGAAAAGGAGAAAAAAAAAAAACAGCAGGAAGTAGAATTTAAAGATTTTGTCTTTTTATGAAAGACTCACCAGTACACCACGGCTTGACCTCGTGACCTTTCACACCTGGTTTATAATTAAAGGCATAGTTCAACATTTTGGTAAATTGGCCCATTGCCATAATCGCTATAGTCATAGCAGTAGGTTTGTTAACTTCAATTGTCGGTGCAAGCTATTTTTAGAACGGCGGAGCAGAGCCGTGAGTTGCCAGAGCTACGCTACGGAGGCTCATGGGATTTCTTGGTTTCCCTCATCAAACTCATCAAATACACAATCCAACAACTGCACAACGCTCTGGTGGACAAGTTGTGACCTGCACATTCACCACGCTATGAGATAATAACACAACGTTACCAGACAGAGTTGTTTTAGAGGAAAATTCATGCAAAACCACTGATGCACGTTGTCTTCAGGGACAGTTTTTCATCAAGCAGTCTCATTTATCTCGAAAACGGCTCCGTTTCGTAATGTAATTATTATCTCATAGCGTGGTGCAGGTCACAACTTGTTCACCAGAGCGTCTTGGAGTTGTTGGATTGTGTATTTGATGAGTTTGATGAGGGAAACCAAGAAATCCCATGAGCCTCCGTAGCGTAGCTCTGAGCAGCTCGCGGCTCTGCTCCGCCGTTCTAAAAATAGCTTGCACCGACAATTAAAAGGTAACGAACCTACTACTATGACCATAGGGATTATGGCAATGGGCCAATTTGCCAAAATGTTGAACTATCCCTTTAAAAATCATAAGGAAATTTCACATTATACAATATGAAACCTTTAAAAATGGACATTTCTTTATCTTTCCAAACTGTCTTTTGTTCTCCAGGTCAGTCCAGGTGAAGGTGACAGGTCAGATCCCGCCCACCTGGACTTAAATAAATACCAGAGCCAAGTGAGGTGGATGAACCTCTGCAGGAAACTTCCACGACACAACTCAAACACTGTAATCATGAGTGCTGATCCCCCCCCACCTCTCTTCCCTCTTTTCTTAGATAACAGGTTTTTCTGTCCTTATACCAGCAGGAAAGCACGAAGGGCGCTTTTACTAAGAGGTGTTGAAGATGTTTTCTTCAGGGAGAGATAAAAATGACTTCTTTAGAGTACGTCCTGCAGGACTGAGCACCGGCTCTCTGACGGTCCTCCGCTGAGCTGGAGAGGCTGGAAACAAGAGCCCCGGCGGCTAAAAGCATTCCTGTAGGGTCATCTTTGTCACCTCGCACTCTGAAGAAAATAATAAAATAAAAGCCAGACTCTCATTCCTTCACTTGTTTGCCGAGACTCTCTGAGTGTTGGCGGATCCCAGGGCCACCGTGTCACTCGCGTCTTGCCACCACCTGATTTTATTGGACACCTTTATTGTTGTTGAGGATGGTGGGTGTTTTTTTTAATTAAAGAGCTGGACCTCATCCCACAGGCGGAGAGTAAAGTCTATATGCCCTTCCAGGCCCAGTCAGCTGCAGCTAAAGTTAGCATGACGTGGTGAATGTGTGTTGAACATGTAGGAATCCAACTGAGGCTTTTGTACACCAGCACCACACACTGTAAGAAACATTCAGTCCTAAATTTAAAACTGAACTAATTCTGTCTGTGACAAATTTAATCCATTGTCAGTATAGATATGTTGATTTTTAGGAAGGAATAAGGAATAAAGAGAAGTGTATTTTTTGACTCTTTTATAAAAAGGTAAAGCAGATGAACACAGACATTTCAATCTTTTTCTGTAAACATTTAAAAACAACTTGAAACAAATACTGTATTACACTGTTTATGTATTCTGACCTTTCCTCTGTCTTGTTAAGCTCTCTATTTTCATTGATTTGTGGACAATTGTCAAAGCCAATGAGGTTTTTACACGTAAACCTCGTGCAGCTTGGTGGCATTCGTTCCTTAGCCCTTTAAACTTTATGTATAAAGCACTTATTTTAAACAAAGTATTGTTATAAGTCATTGTTTTTGTTGTTGTTAAAATAACTGTTGTCAAATAACTTATTTTAAAGGGATAGTTCAACATTTTGGTAAATTGGCCCATTGCCATAATCCCTAGGGAGTTATAGCAGTAGGTTCTTTACCTTTATTTGTCAGTGCAAACTAATTTTAGAACGGTGGAGCAGAGCCGCGAGCTGCTCAGAGCTACGCTACGGAGGCTCATGGGATTTCTTGGTTTCCCTCATCAAATACACAATCCAACAACTCCAAAACGCTCTGGTGGACAAGTTGTGGCCTGCACATTCACCATGCTATGAGATAATAACAGAATTTTACCAGACAGAGTTGTTTTAGAGGTAAATGCAGAGACTGCTTGCCGAAAACTGTCCCCGACGAGAACACACATCAGCGGTTTTGCATAAATTTACCTCAAAAACGACTCTGTCTGGTAACGTTCTGTTATTATCTCATAGCGTGGTGAATGTGCAGGTCACAACTTGTCCACCAGAGCGTTTTGGAGTTGTTGGATTGTGTATTTGATGAGTTTGATGGGGGAAACCAAGAAATCCCATTAGCCTCCGTAGCGTAGCTCTGAGCAGCTTGCAGCTCTGCTCCGCCGTTCTTAAAAGTAGCTTGCACCAAAAATTAAAGGTAACAAACCTACTGCTAAAACTATAGGGATTATGGCCATGGGCAAATTTGCCAAAATTTTGAACTATCTTTTTAAGTTTAAGTTAAGTCCCTAAGTTAAGAACAAGTAGGTGTTGAAATTTTGATTTTCCAAATATTTCAACGAGTGCCCTATAAAGAGTTGATATCATTATCATCATCATTAAACCTTTGCTGCTTGGGGAACATCTCCAGCTCTAACGCTCCTCCAGTCTGAGTGTTATTCATCTGAGGTCATTAAGAGGTGGCAGAGTCATTTTCAACATTTTAATTGTGACTCCCTTGCACAAAGAAGAAAGAAAAAAAGTATATTATTCAACAGAAAATAAAGATTTTAGGGCTCAATAGCGGATTCTTGGCAGCTTAAGGTGTTCATTTTTTACAGTGTGCTCTCCATTGTGCAGCACTGACACACATAAAAAGTTCCTCTGCTTCAATTTGTGCCAATCTGACTTTGGAAAAAGGGGGAAAATATGTTCTTTCTCCACGGTGATCCGTCTTCAAAGTGGGCCTGTGTGCGCTGAGGAGGGTGGCGGGGGGGTGATAAGTGTTGGGGATGTAGTAAATTTGAATACAATGACATAAAATAAAACTGGTTGTCATGCTCAGCGGTTCTGCTCCGGCGGGCCTTTCCTTTCTGTCTAAAGCTGCTCGACACAGTTCCGGATTTACCAAATCCTCCGAAGACGAAACGAACCCTGTCGCTTCATTGTGTGAGAGCTGCCGTCAAACACACACACACACACACACACCTCGTCCTCCTCCCTCTCCTCCACTCCCCCCCCTCTCCATCCTCCCACTGGTCCTAATCTCTCGCTCCCTCTCTCTTGATACAGAAGGAGGAGGACAGGCAAAGAAGTCAGGTTGCAGTTTGAGCTCTTAAGCGGTTGGGGATTGGTTTCAATTTAATGCGGCGATGTTAAAAAAAGAAAGAATCAATTTGGAATAGCTGAATCTCCGGGGGTCACTTGGTCAAGCTAGCGCAGGTAATGACAGCAGAGATAGAGAGGGAGAGATAAAGGAAAATATCACAGACAAAATGAACAGGGAGGAATAATTATTCTGGGAAAACTTAACCTGCCACTTTACTTAGAAATAAGAGGAAATAAAATCTGAAACAAACCAAAAACGTAATTAGCATCATCTGTTTTGTTAAAGTGATCTTTAACAGTTTTCTCCACATGGGAGGAATCCTAAAAAATAGACTTGATGTGAAAATACCAGTTTAATGAGGGAAAAAAAAACTATTAAACCAAAAACACACAAATGAAAAGGCCCCCAAATGATAAAAGACTGACTTCATAACCTTTCCATGATTTAAACACATAGCTTATAGCTTATATGCAGCCGTGATGTTGTAAAAAGGAAAATAATTTAAATGGTAGATAACATGATACTGTAAATGTTGTGATTCATTTTAGAGTACAACCTTGGATCAAGTGTGAGTTATACAGTGACAATCAGGGGAGGGTGAACTATTTCACTGCAGTGCTGGTGCTTCAGTGAAGTGTTCAACTAAAGCTGTCAAATAACTGCAGCAGGAGACATGACAATGTTTCCCTCTGAGATGAAGTGGAGAACAAGTATGAAGTAAAAGAATAGAAATTATCAAGGACAAGTATGGCTACCTTCAAAATCACACTTGAGTTGGAGTAAAATTAAAATGTACTTAATTGCTTTCCACCACTGCTAATAAAACCAATTATCCTTCACCAACACTTGGATTTTAATATTGTTCAATGAGCCAAACACGTAAAACTCCTGTATACCTGAGTGAAAAACTTAACTTTCTGATATGAGCTTCTTTCAACAAGTCTACAACAACAAGTTTGGCTTCTCATGATCTTCAGTGTTTGCTAAACTTTGCAACATTTCAAACAAGCTAATTTAGCTTAAATGTAACATAAGGCAGCATAGCTAAACTTCATCCAAAGACGGTTCAGAAACAAGACGCTCCACTATGAGTCAGTTTCCTGTATCTGTGTCACATGGGTTTCTCCATGACTCCGCCCCCTTTAGGAGACCAGCAGACCGTGACTCCGCCCCCTTTAGGAGACCAGCAGACTGTGACTCCGCCCCCCTTCAGGAGACCACCAATGGGATAAGTGAATGTGAGCATAGAATAAATTGTGGGTAATTCTTTCGCTCCAGAGTCACTGAAGTAAATATTGGACTCATTTGTCAAAAATTGACAAATTTCAGACAAATCAGGAGAAAATGTACTTACTTGTCTCTGTCTCAACAACACACTCTCTCCAGATCTGGCACAGATCACACCCAGGCTAACTAATGTTTGTAATGTTAAATAACTGTTAACTGTGTGCATAAGAAAATATAAATAGCTCACTTTCCTCTACCAACAACTTTTATAAATCCACACACACATTTACAACATGAGGTGGGGGGACGGGTGACCACATCAATTTTAGAGAGAGTGGAAGTAAACCATTTCATATCATTGGCGCAGCTTGTAATGAGCCATGTTGTTATACATCCGTTATTGGCAGCTAGAGCCACTTTTCCCACAGCCAGAATCTATATACCTTTGATCAATTTCTCTTTCTCCCTCCAAAGTAACCTAAAAACAAACATAAGAATCATAAAACAACTTCATTAAACAACATGGCTGCTACATTCCCCAACTCGACCTTTCTGTCTTTGCCACAGAACCAGATGGCATCCATTGGACCTCCACCATGGGGGAAGCCATGTGAGCCCATTGGAGGTCTTTATTGTTCACTTAACTCCTGTGAATGCCCCACTTCCCATCCAGGAGTTTAAATATGTGGTAAATTTAGATACCTCCTTTGAACCCTCTCAGGTACACCTATCACTTTTGAATAAGGGACTTTCCTTTCTACCAACCTCCGTCGGGTTCTTAGGGGTCCAACAAAATAAAGCTGACCTTCACCTTTACCACAGGAGATTCAAATTGTCAGCCTATTTTGAAAATTCCCAACAGGAGGATATCCCCCCCTTCAGAAACCCTTCTCGTTGGGAAGTCAGTATGGGAATATATATTTTAATATATACAATTCCACGTTAAGAGGATATATTTGATATGTTCTGAATTGTTTTTGTTCCCAAGTCTTTCTGAGCTAATAGCTGGTGTTAACTTTATCTGGAAGCTAAACTGTGAGGAGGTTGACGGTGACGGTGAACCGTAATGTTGAGCCTCTTTAGTAAAAGCTCTTCACCTCCTGAGCTGTCAGTCCTCAAGCTTGTTACCTGCTGTTGGTGTAATAAAAAAATAAAAAAACATTGCACACTCCAGTCCTGTGTGAGATCTGGGAGCAGCAAAAAAAAATTAATTATTGCAGAATCTGACAAGCTGTGGAAACAAACCAGCTGTGTATTCAGATTATCTGAAAACCACTACATCCAGAGATCAAACTGAGAGTGAGCACATCTGAAATGCCAGTGGTAATCCCTCATTATACAGGGGAACTGTGAGCACACAGCAACAGTAAATACAGCAGGTCAAGTGCTGAAGCACGGAGTGGGTCTGTAAACTGTGACGGGTGTTTACAGTGATCAGCTTTACTGAGGAAGTGATGGCATTAGCACGCCCCGCATGACAACTGAGGAAACTCCTTCTGCTGATGAAGACGGGAACACAACACGCTACCGTACCGTGGCAGGAGATAGTCGTCATGGTACAGTAGGGAAGGATGATGATGTGTGTTGGGAAAACAGGACGTTGGCATCTCCTCACAAGTCGCCATGCAGCCTCCAGTGAGAAGCTGTTATTTGCTGCCTTTGCGGTGGTTTACACAGGAAACAATGGTTGCAAATGATTTGATATGTGTCATGCCCACAACCCCTGAAAGCCCCTGGGCTGTTTTTTTTTGGAAAGAAACCCGAATTCAATCAGAAGCCTTGTAGCTCCACAGCTGTAAAGGCCAAAGTAAACAACCATGGGCCCTATGGGTGAGGGACGCTGGAGAATTTTGACATAGTGCTCCCGTCACCAGACCAGAGCCAGATCTGATAAACTACATCATAATGGATTTTTTTATTTATTTTCCACCTACAGTCCTATAAAAATAAGCAAGTCTACAAAGACACAATAAAACCTCTTCTGAAAGCTATAAACTGAAAACATGTAATGAGATAAATAAGATACAACAACATTATACTCCATTTAGTCAAAATAGATTTAACTTTAACACCCCCAAATGAATTTTTTTTACATTGCACAACAGCCATAAAGAAAAGGCTACTGGGCCAACATGCCAAAACTGAAGCTACAGTACCTCACAGGCTAAATGTTGCATCTGGACACACATAAGACTAAAGGGAAAAGGTAAACGCCATATTTATTAAGGCAGAGAGCAGTGTTGATGGCGTCCCACAGAAGCAGAGAAGGAAAGGCAAGGAGTGGATGGAGACAGGCAGGCCAGGGAGCCGAGGGCTGGTGGCATAGGCTGGAGGATGTGGAGCCAAGGATGTGGTGCTAGGTAACAGTAAGTCACAAGCAGCGTCCTTATACGGGTCTTGATAATGATAAAACACGCCCAAGAAAACACACACACAACCCCCAGCTTCCACACACCACACTAAATCTGTTCCTGGAGGCTTCTCCATTACAAATCAACCATTCCATTGACATAACACTGGTCATGCCACCACTATTTGGGCCTGCCACGGGGTTAGTGATCAAGGTCTGATAATGAAGTAGATTCCGAAAACATGAATACAGAGACAATCTTCCACTATCCACAACCAATGAGTTTGAAAAGTCGAAAAGAGAAAGGTCCAGGGCACTCTGCTAGCAAAACATAAAAAGCCTTTATTAGGATGGCTTTTTCACGATGAAAGGGATAAAATACATCAGTACAAAAAAATATAATAACACAAAAAAAAAGTTTTCATCATGAAATAGCCATCCTAATAAAGGCTTTTTAGTTTTTGCTAGAGCTGGGCCTTGGACTTTTCCTTTTGTGCTTTGTAACTTCATGTCTCTAACCTAAGAGCACCCTTGTTACATGCTAAAAGAGCACCCTGGATCCTGTTGGGTTTTTTATTTCTCTGGAGTTCAAAAAGCCATTTGGTCCTGTTGCTCCAACTTAAATATTACGAGGTTATATTTTTATGCTATTCGATTATTTTCTACATTTTCTTCTTGTCTGGACTAAGAGACTCAACCGACTGGTACTGGATGTATTGGAAAGTGTAAAATGTAAGACTGGAGCACCATAAATGAAGGTTAATCTCAGCTTTCAATTGTCATTGTTCAATTGTCTAAGACCAGTGAGAATAATCAGAAGTGAAAAATGAATGATTTCTGAGTGTCGTTGTTGTGATTTATTTCCTGTGTTCTCTCCCGGTCAGAAATCGAAATGAGCTCAAAGCTTGTGCTCTGCAGTCTCACTGCAGACGTCAGGTCGGTTGGAGATGTGAACTGTTTTAAAGTGTCGTTTCTTGATGTCTTGTTTTTGTTTGTGGTCGTTTTTTTTTTTCGCTCTCTGTTCGCTCACTTCAGTGCATCTCAGCAGTCGTGCCAGTTGAAGCTCATCTGAATTTGAGAGACAGAGGAAGGAAGGAGCTTGAATCAGATCCAGTCGACTCTTGCAGAGCGCGAGACGAGCCGACAGCCAAGCACGGCGAGGACTTCAGAGAGCGAGAGACGGAGAGTATTTAAAGGTGTTTCTAAAGGGGGCCGTTTGATGTAAAGCTTCCCACCAGGACTCGCTTTCACACCGCGGACAGGCAGAGAGCTAACATGACAGTTGGCAATAAATCTTAAAACACTTTTGTTTGTTTCTGTGTAGATAAACACACAGGAGCTCAGAATCTGACAGGACTCTAAAAATAATCTGCGGTTTAATTAGGCCGATAATGACCCGGTGAGCTTTCAGCGGGGTAAACAGCCGCTTTCATGCCTCCTGCTTTCTGTAGCTGTTGTTTGGATGCAGAGCCACCTTCTCCCAGGTAACCAAACTGCCAGAACCTCAGGAGTCACTTCCACCACTACAATGAAAAAAACAAAACAAAGCAAAAAAAAAAGACAGAAAGAAAAGGCTTCTTGTTTTTGGTGGAAGGGCACCTCTGCTGTTTATCTGCCAAGCAATTAGCATGGCAAATGCTGTGGCTCTGGCCTTCATTCAGCGTGACTCAATCAGCGAATACATTAGCAACATAAAGACGACGGGGAGAATGCAAAGCGATGCAGAAAATAAACTACAGACGTGACAACAGAAAGGAGAACGGCTCAGAGACAAACAAGATGTTTTACACTGAGAAACTAATCGGCCACAATGCAGATCTATTCACAGACCGAGTGATTAGCTGCTCTGCATTCTCCAGGGCTACGTCATGTTGAAGACAAAAGGAGATGTTGGGACAGTGTCCTCGTCAGTCTTGGGAAAGTAATCCTCATTACTGAGAGACATCAAGTTCAATGTGGAGGCAGCAGATTGACAGAGATCTGAACTGTGATTGGGTTATCTGCAGGTCAAAGTCTGGATTGAAACCAGATTAAAGGGGATTGTCGTTTTTTACAATCTGGACCTTATTTCTAACATAAAATACGATCATTTACTCACCCAGATAACTTTGGTGTCCTTACAAGTCGCTGAAAATGGACCCGAATGCCGAAGTGGAATGATTATTATCAGAATGAGATGACATCATCCAGGTCAGAGGTCAGTAGGTCAACCTACAGACCCCGGATGTTGATAACAGCTAACCCCGGACTCAGAGGGGAATAGCACTAGCCTATCATAACTAAATATTGGTGAAATGAACGAGTTTCGCTGCAGATAATGTGTTATTTAGAGGCTGCATTCCTCTAATCGCAGACTCACATTACACGGATATACGCAGCTAATTTCGTTGGAAGGACTGGAGTGATTGATCATATTTTATGCTAGATATAAGGTCCAGATTGTAAAAAAAAAAAACGGAATTTCCCCTTTAAATCAGGTTCTAAACTAACATTACTTCATGTGTAGGTCACATCTATTGACTTTATAAAGGTGGACATAGTCTTCATGATGTTACTCAGAGTGAGTTGCTCCTCCGTCGCCATCTTGGCAGATAAATGTTAGAAGGGGCAAACAGAGAGCAGGGGTAAACAATAATTATGCCAGAATTTCAGTCCCCTAAAACTAAAGGACAGATTTCCTAACTTTTAGTTCTTCAGTAAACCAACAAGTCAGTTTATCTGTCTGGTATCGGCAACAATTACAAACAGGCCTGTAACTGAGAGGTCATGTTCACTGCATTGAATTAGCTAGCAGCTAATAGAGCGGGGCACCTGCCAAACCCTCAGTTACACATAATTATACGTTTTTATTTATAAATATCTAATCTTTATAAAGTATTTCAACTCTCATTTGGTTGTCATGAAGGAGGACCTTGGCAGTAGAGACCAAACTGTGAGTCTATGTGGACTGACTCACCACTCTAGTGGTCAGGAGAGGTACTGCAGCTTTTGGCCTGACCTTGCCAAAGACATTGTTGAAGACAACTGAA
Source organism: Trachurus japonicus (assembly GCF_045865225.1). Classification (NCBI taxonomy): domain Eukaryota; kingdom Metazoa; phylum Chordata; class Actinopteri; order Carangiformes; family Carangidae; genus Trachurus; species Trachurus japonicus. The sequence continues at coordinate 2,901,211 of NC_140916.1, forward strand.
TAAACCAAGTTTATCCAGACGGTCTGCTCTTTAGAGGATGCGTGGTGGGTCAAAGGCAGGATTATTAGAAAGAAAATCTCCAGAAGATCTTCAGTTCAGCTATTTGTTCTCGTCTCAATCTCAAACTCCAACGTTCTCCCACGTTGCCCCTGCAACCAGAAGCCTTTCTTAGGAAAAATAAACCACTGAGATTGTCTCTAAATTCTCATCGTACTTACATGAGGAGAAAGTCTAACTCCAGGAGGAAGAAGAAGAAGTGTCCCTCCTATATTTTTATACATGCACTCGGTCTGAATCCACAAAGACGTTATCCTGTTTCTTATCAATTAGTTTAATCGTGTAAGTCGCTGTAAAACCTCTGAACTGCTTCTTAAATTCTTATTGTTCCTTCTCAAGTTTATTGTGTCTTGTAAAGCACTTAGTAACTCTGCTCTGAAAGGTGCTCACTATATAAACAAAGGTTATTATAATGGGGAACGATGAATAAAACTATAGGCTACCAGTCTTCAGTCTGGGGTTGTTTTTCCGTTACCTCTCGTCTCTCTCCTCCTTCACATCTCTGCTGCAATTTGACTCTTCTTCTTTCACGTTTTTTTATCTCCTCCTCGTCTCTAATATCTCGCTTCACATCCTCCCTCTTCTCCTCCCACCCCTTCTCCTTCCTCATCCTGCCCTTCCTTCATTTCTCCCTTTGCCTCTTGTCTAAAATTGAGAACAGAACAGCTGGTAATTGAAGATCATTGTCTTTCCTCAGGCCCTCAGGATTTGCAATGTCTTTCACCACAGCTCATCTTCAGATGTTTTTTTTTTTTTTGGTCCTCTACTTGTTTGCTTTTTCCCTCCTCCTCCTCCTCTTCTCCTTCCTCTTCTTCTCTCTTTCCCCATAAACTCCACAAACCCTTTCTGAAATTGGATTTTCATTTGAGATGGACCAGAAGCACCCGTCGTGTTTATGCCACCTTCCTCCCATCAATTTTCCCTTTCTCTTTTCCTCCACTTCATTTCAGCCCATTCTCTCCTCTATCTCCTCCTGTGAATTATCTCCTCTCAGTCCACCTTGGACAGAAGCTCCATTTTCCTCCTGATGGATCTTGAAAAAGAAAAAGAAAGAGAAAGAAAGGACGGAGGGAACAAAAAAAAAAAAAAACACATTCTGCAGATTGAAGTCCATCGCTCGACGGGAAGAGAAGAAGCTGAGAAGATCGTGATCGGGTAGACAGTGTTCCTGATTCTCCATCGTTTGCTGAAGTACAGGATGTTCTGCCCTCATTTAAAGTTCCTAAGCTCAGATCCTCTGACAAACTATTTAGTTTTTCATCAAGTGCAGGATATTATCAGTAATGTCTACTTACTTTTAATACAACTCAACAATGAGCTTGTTTAGTAGCTTAGTCAGAGGCTGATGAAAAGAAGCCCAAATACAAACACACACCAGTTATTCGCATAAGTGCAGTAAGTGGCACTTGAATTTCGCTGTTTCTCTGAGGGAAATCGAAGTCCAGACGACTGTGAATTGTGTGAGTTAATTGACAGCACCTGCATTCTTTCTCCACTTGTGCTGCATTTATGTGTCTGAACATTGGATTTGTAGACGTCAGTTGAAAAAAAAAAGTTCTACTCTGATGAAACTTCTGAGGAGAAAAATGTTTGATCTATTTTTTTTTCTAATTTGTGTATTCAGAACATTCAGAACTTGATTTCTGCCCAGCGCTGGTGTCTGAGCCCCGATGAATAGGAAACAGATTACAGATGAATGAACGTGTGAGACACTAACTCACTCTGGGCCAAAAGGATGGTTTGCTGTCGGTGTTAGAGATATGAAAAGTTGATTATTATTTTTTTCTTGAACAAATAACCAGTCTGACTGGAGACTATAAAAGAAGGTTGGAGACTCTCAGCTCAGTCTGGCTCAGAAGGTTCAGCTCCTTCAGCGGCTTTCTTTGTGGATTTTTTGAATGCTGAGTTTGAGTGTCTAAAGATGAGAATCAAATGACTTATTACTTAAGTTTTTAGTAACAGTGTGACCTCGAGCTTCTCGTCTTTTTCTGCCCATGGACAATTTTTGGACTATTGGTTAATTTACACCTTTATTTTGAAATCAATCTATTTGCAGTGAACCAGTGACGGTCTGAACAGGGTTTTCATACATCACAAATCTGAGGAACCAATTCATTTCATTTATTGTTTATTTGCTGAGGACAATGCACATTAATAAACAATTTAACGCCGTGGCGTCATGTAAGTGTGCCAGATTTAGCTCAGAGCTATAATCAGACCTGTGGGGGACAAGTGGGCGTGGCTAAATAAACACTTTGAGTCAATACAATTTAAAAACATCAGACATGTCTATTAACTAATGTTTAAAGCTATATTGTGTAGGAATTCCTCCCATCTAGCGTTGTGGTTGTATATCGTATTTTTCATGCTGCATTCACGTGAAATTTGGCAGACAGCAGACGGACGACAGCCACTGCAGGTAACAGCATAAACAAGTCTCTATGTAAACAAGTGGTCCGTCAGCATGAGGCAAAACTATACACGTGACAATATGTTGTCATGGCGATGTGGTATTGTTTACCTGACCCACGTTTTACCGGCCTTCTCTGGACTTCTGTGACTAAAATGACATCTGGTTTGTTACCGACGGCCGTCTGCCCGACTGCAGGTGAATGCAGCATCAGTGTAACGCTCCATTCCATGGCAGCCAGCACCGAGCTTACCCGCTCCATGTAGATATGAATGATATGAGCGGCTCATTCAGAGCTGAAAGGAACACTTCACTTTGTTGATGGGGGGGATACTGACTAATGAAAAAGATACTTTTAAACCAAATAATCGATTTTTGTGAATAGATAACAGGAGAAGTTACACAATAATGTCCCTTTAGAGCTTCAACCATGTTGCCGCTCTCTATTCATTCACCTGTGAAACTAAAGCCAGCAGCGGAGGTGGGCGGGGCTTAAAGCCTGATCTAGATTTCAGTTTTGTCACTTTTTTAATTTATTATATTTGGGAAAACCAAGTGAAACTGAATATTCTAACCTTAGCAGAGGGATCAAACTGCAGAGAGGACTGGTCATGGATCAGATTAACGATGGACTTCATGTGTCCAGTCACTAGTTTGAGGGGCGGAGCCTGAACATCTCAAGACACCTCCATCAATCAGTTTTAAATACCCCCCCCCTCCCTCCTCCCCCCTCCTCCTTGCTGTTATTATCTAAAGCGTCCACCTCCCGGTCGGTTCTTTGCCCGTCTGCATCAGCCGTGAAGCGGTGAAATACTGTATATTGACTAACGCTGCGTATGGATCGGACCCGGCTGCCGTCATCAACATGACTGGCAGGTTATGGCAGCATGAAATTAAAAGGATCTTGTTTTATTGCAGCGGGGGCATCACTCGTCTCCCGAGCCACGTGGCGTGTGGAGCGGGCGGGCGAGCGCGTGGTGGATGTTGGCGGTGCGTCCCCCCCCCCCCCCCGACCCCTCCCATAGCCATGATAAACACGACCACGGGGATATTGCAGGAATCAGCGATCCGAGCGTTGAGAAATTAGCTTGTCTCTCGCCTTCAGTGTTATTGATCACCTGACTTCCTTATACATTCCCACATAATAGGCAGCACTGACTTAATTAGTCAAAAGAGAGGCCGGGTAATTACATGTCACTTTAACAATGTGTTTTATCGCCTACAAGCTCTGCCGGTACCAAGCAAATCTAATCGTGGATTTAATGCAAAGTGGGATAGAGAGGGAGGGATAGAGAGAAGAAGAGGAGGAGGAAGAAGAAGACGACAACGACAGTCGGAGAACAAGAATGTGAATAATTTTATCCTACAGGCCTTGTTATTTTCGCAGTTCCACACACTGGATTTTGTTGAGAAGTTGGCAGGGCAGGAAACTAATTTTGGTATCTACAGACTCCAGCAGCTCCGTCTCTATTAGCTGCTGCTGCTGCTGCTGCTGCCGCTGCCGCTGCTGCTGCTGCCAGAGCTCGATCGGCTCCAGTCTTCACACGCCGAGTCAGACCCGAGTCTGGTGGACGAGGGTCGAGTTGTCGAGGCCTCGTGATGTCTCAGTAAACTCCTCTGTTTAAAGGGAGACACTACAGGTGAATAGGGGAAATAAATTAACTAACAGATATCACCATGAAACTTCCCAAGTCCATCACTGACATTAAGACAAATATATTTTGTATTAAAAGTTTTGCCAAATTTTATGTTTAAATATGTAAATGAGGCAATATCTAATGAGATATGCGTTAATTTGCATATATTTCCAGAACCGAAATCTGAACAATGGATAAAGCTACTTTCAAAATTCTTGTTTTATTTTGTTGACACATTAGAGTCAGAAGTTTTTACAGAGAGGATTTTGGATTTCTCTTTTTATCACTCTGTAAATGAGAAAATACTGTCACCAGCCTTAAAAAATCTAATTCCGCCCTGTTTTTAGGATTAAAATGTTGTATAAATCAGGTTGTGAATGATATATCAACAATCTCCTCTGTAAAAAAAAACCTTCAGAATATAGAAAGGGATCAAACTGGAAGGTTTGGTGTCTGTAAGTGCTGCTGAAGTGGAGATTTCGGGTTCAGAGTCTGAGTCTGAAAAACTCATTTTGAGAAAACGGCCGTTAAAGACTTGTACTGTAAAATTCCATAGATTGTTAATGTAAATCATACTTTTAAGATTGGTTGCAGATACAGAGCAAACAACAATTTTTGGAGCCTACATCACTGTTTGGTGAATTTAGAAGAAATGTACTGACGATAGAAGACAAAATGAAGTAAAATAAAAACCTTAACGTTTTTTTTGACTTTTCTGAAACAATACATGTTCAGGAAGAAAAACAGCCCACAATCTCAAAATTGATCAGTGCTTGAAAAAACAGTGTTTTTGCCTCTAGTGTCTCGCCTTAAATACAAGGAGCTAAATTTGGAAAAGCAACAGGTGAACACTGACTAATTTGCCTGTTAAATCGCAGACGGTTTCTGACGTCAAACACAGATGAAACACAGGTGTTCTGTTCCCAAAAAAATATAAGAATCATAATCAAACAGGATCTGTTCATTATCATTGTTATACTTTTTTAATTGTTCCATGAAGTGCACCTGTGTATAGAAGTGTGATTATGTTTCTCAGCTCAATCAGTCCAGGTTTTTTCTTCATTTTGCAGAATATTTCAGCCTAAAAATGTTGAAGAAAAATAATCACACGTACTGTAGCTGTAAAATAAAGCCATTTGTTTGAGCTGTCGTTGAGCACTATGGGACCAAAACGACTTTATAGTATAAAATAATACAGAGATTGCACAGTGTAATTAATGAAGTGAAAGTTGTGCGAAGGCTAATTTGCATTTATGTTCAACAAAACTGCCCTGAACATGAAAAAATACTAAATATGGTGATGAAAATCAATCTCCAGACAAGGTGTATGTGTGTTTCTAACGGACAAAACAACTTTCTGTTGCAAAGGTTTTACATAAGTGACAAAGTGCCACAATAAAGTGCTTTACAGCTGCTTTTCCAAAAGGTTCTTGAATCCACTAGGTTTAGTTTTGGTGTCATTGTGCAGCAAAGCTTTGAACCAGACTCGCTGGCACTTTTAAAGAATGCAGAACATTTATTTGTCTTCACATTAGTCTCTGGCCTCGTTCACATGTTCCTGCTTCAACTGGAAACATCTGAGACATGGACGTGGACGAGCAGCGTTACAGCTCTTCTTCTACAGGTGGACACCTTGATGAAGCTGCTCACAGGTGACTTAAATGTTGAAGCCCCCCCCCAACCCCCCCCCCCCCCCCAATATAAATTATGAAGACAAAAAGTCTAAATGATGAGCCAAAAAGTCAAAACTGCAAGCCAAAAGGTCAAAATTGCAAGATAAAAAATCAAAATGATGAGACAAAACGTCAAAATTATGAGACAAAGTCAAATTATGAGTTAAAAAGTCGATATTATTCAAAAAAAAGTATAAAGTATGGGACAAAAAGTCATGATTAAGACCCAAAAAATCCTACTTATGAGCCAAAACGTCAAAATTGGGAACCAAAGTGTTAAAATTATTAGACAAAAAGTCAAAATTAAAAGACAAAAAGTCCCAAAAAGTCATAATTATATGACAAAAATTAAAAACTCTAAGACAAAAAGTCATATGAGAGAAAAATGGGGAAAATTCGACTGTTCAACTTCCTTTCCCTGACAGACACAGGTTTCCATAGAGACGTTTAATGAAACTCAAAATTAAAATGAAAAGTGAACGTGACGCTGGTGCTGATGGATTTACACAAGTCGGGCCTCAATAAATCTTCTCACAAATGTGGCGCTCGTGAAGTTCGACGGAGTTATCAAACACGAACCAGACAGGAAGTGAACAAACAGTGTGACTCTTGTTGCCGCTGTCGTGTAGCGAGCTGCTGCCCGCTGGCTCCATCAGAGACCACATTGATTTTTTTTTTTTTTTTGTAACGCTCCGACGGAGTCACACAAACACTGCAACACATTAGTCGATGCTAATTAACAAGTGACACTAACGGAGCTGAAGATGAAGGACAAAAGAGGAAGAAGAAAGGAGGAAAAAAAAAACTCTCATAACAATGTCTCAGATCTCTTTTCTGATCTGTGTCGTGGCCCCGCCCTCTTTCTCCTCTTTGACAGTAACTGATGTGATTGCCCTTGATTTTTTTTTTTTTTTTCCCTTCCCTCCTACAACATGTCAGATTTGTATTTCTGGGGCAAGACCGGGAGGAATTAGGTTTAAAAAGGCTCACTCCATATTCAAAAACTCATTTTATCATCAGCTCCTTCACTCTGAAGCCTTGTGGCTGCAGGCTGTGAAGAGGCTCAGAGTCGTGGCCGCAGCCGCAGTCTTCGCCTTCGCCTTCCCTGACAGACTTACTCTTTTCTTTTTCTTTTTTCCTCTTTTCTTTGACGAGCCGCTCCATTTATTCGGAGGATCAGCTGTCAGCACTGTCAGTGTCAGGAAATTTTAAATGAGCTCGTCGACCTGGACGGCGTTTTCAGAGACGGATTAGACTCCATATTTTAACTACAGAGCCATCAGCGAGTCCTCGTGTCACAGAGGCAGTGGAGGGGAAAAGCCACGGAAAAGTTCATTCCACATTCACATTCACATTTTTTTTTAAAAAGGAGTTTACATATGCTAACATATGCTATGTTATAAGCAGAGGAAATGGTTTTTACCCTCAGTAAAAAAATTTACAGTAATTTGAAAATGGTTGCAAACAGTGTTTTGACATGTTGAAGGTTTCTGGCATCAAAATGAGAAGTTAGTTTTTTGTGTTTTTTTATCGTGTGGGCGTAGGCATACTTGAAAATACTCCAATACTCATTCACTGCATTCACTGGATTTTTAATAAAATAAAGTAAAAATCAACCAGCTGTAAAGTTACCACATATCTAAATACACACAGGCCTTGAGAACTGATGAAAAGCAAACACTTTTCTATCAGGAACATATTAATTCCTTTTCAGAAACGCTCCCTGCCTACTCCAACTTTTATATTTATTGTCAGTGTTTGTTCCCGAGTACTTGAAACTTTTAAGAGCCATTATAGATATATATAATAAATATATATAAATATAAAGTGAAAGAGACCATGATGGACAGCAGGGACCTGGTCATAGTTGATGAATTAGGAATTAAAGCTCCATACAGTATAAAGGTAGATGTTTGTGTTAAAGGTGTACAGAAAAGAAAACTGAATTTGAGCCCACTCTGGATCATAAAATTAATGTGATAACTCATCTTTCAGACGATGTAGGCCAAACTTTGTGCAAAATTCTATTTTTGAGTAAATCCGGGATGAAAGTGTGTATTTTTTTTTCCGCATTGGATAATGCAGGGGCACGGATTATACGTCAGCCTGTACACGATTCATCAGCCACTGATATTGGATCCATAATCCGTCATTCAAACGTCTGAGACACGCAAACACACACGGAGCTCGGTCTCGCCCCAAGCTTTGAATACCCCGCCCGCTCGATAACGACCAATCAAATTTGTTTTCCTTACTAGGGTAAACTCGTGTTGCAGCTCGTGACAACTCGGCGCGACAAACAGGACAAACGGCCATTTCTGTACACCTTTAAAGCTGCATACAGTATAAAGGTAGATGTTTGTATTAAAGCTCCATACAGTATAAAGGTAGATGTTTGTGTTAAAGCTCCATACAGTATAAAGGTAGATGTTTGTTTTAAAGCTCCATACAGTATAAAGGTAGATGTCCATGTGTAGTGTGATTATAAAGCAGCTCTAGGTTCTATATTAATACTGTGAGAGTATCAAAGCCTCAGTCCACAGAGAAATGCACACAGCCTGTATTCAGAAACTGAGCCTTAAAACCAGCCGTCAGGACTTCCTGTCACTTTGTGATGTCACAACAACACAGTCACCAAGCCCCGCCCACAGTAATTTTGACTTTTAGTTATTTTATTTCCAAGTTCTCCTACATTATCTACCAGATCAGATCTACATCTGTTTCCACTTGTAGTTCATCCTCTACTTCTAGTGCGTATTCCTCTTCTGCTTTCAAGTTCTTCTTCATTATTTTCTAAGCTACATTTTTGAAACCTGTCAGAGTAAAATCCATTACCGTATAGTCCATTAGTGAGTTTGCCATGATGTATTGCTGTCTGAATGTTGAATGAGAATTAATATATTCTCAATAGTGGACTCACTGTGTCCCACAATGCATCATTACAAGCAACAGAGCCATATACTGTATAGCCCAGGGGTTCCCAACCTTTTCCAACTCGGAGCCCACTTGAAAATCTAAACAATGTTCGCGGCCCACCTTCATCCCTACATCGACCAAATGATGCGTTCTCAGAGCTTTTTTTTTTTTTTAATTTACAGTGTAATGATAAAGATTCAGGACTGAACTGAAATCAGGGGGTATTTAGGAAGCTCCACAGTCACTACTGTAACACAAATCCTGAATAACAGAGAAGGCTTCAGTTTGGGAGAGTTCACTTTCATGTTCACCGAGAGTGAGACAGTTCACAAGTCCACAGTTTGGTTTGATTTACATAGTTGTTGTTTTCCTATTTTTTAACTCTCCAGAAACACCATTCTGTTCATTTAATTGTAAAGAATATTAATATTTTATTTTTATTTTAATCTTTTTTATTATTATTATTATAATATTTTCATTATAAAGATGTTCATGCCTCTCTGTTCAATGTTAGATTGCATTAGTTAGGACTGGGCTACCTGCAGTGAGAGGGATTAGGCAGCTGTAGCCTACATCAACATCTGTTATCTTGATAATAGGATATGGTTCTCCCAGGCTTATAATATCTTTAAAAAAAATATTTCCACAAAAATCATACTATTTTGAAAATGATTTGGCGGCCCACTTGCAATACCGTTGCGGCCCACCAGGGGGCCGCGGCCCACAGGTTGGGAATGACTGGTATAGCCTATATACCATCATGCATTGCGCTCACGTTGAAACAGACGATTGTCTGCAGTTGTGTCCAAAACCTTCACCCTGAACTCACTTCACTTTGACTGGATTTTTATGTAAATGTGATGTTACTAAAAGTTTTTGTTTGGCAGCTTGTTCACTGTGTTTTCAGCTTTTTTTATTGACAGGCCAAAAAAAACCAAACCAAAAAGTAAAAACGCTACATGGAATCGCAGCTCAACAACCCTGAGGTGAATCAAATGTCAAGGCGGACTTGGACTCATTGTTCTCTGCATAATGCACAAATACGAAGCTGTTTTGTGCTTCGTCAAAGAGAAGACTCTTTGTATAAAAGACTAGTTGTTTCTGCCGCTGGATAACGGTGAGGCTGAGCTGCAGCAGCTCCTGTTCGAAGCTGTGGGGTTTTTTTTTCCTGCTTTTTTATTTGATAGACAAAGGAGAGGACAGGAAATGCACCGAGAAAGAGAAAAGTGAGGGCAGGGGTGGGCGGTGACACGGGGCACCATGACCTGTTGTTGCTATTAGCAGCCTTTTTATAAAGTGCTGTTCACGTCATTCAGCTGCTCTGAGAGTGGAAGCCAATAACGCTGCTGTTATTTCCTCTGCTGACTTTAAAGGAATAGCTCACCAAAAAATTAAATTTAGTGATTATTGACTCACTCTCATGCTGATGAATACTCCGGAGTAGTTTTTTATTCCTCAAAGTGCATCTGGAGACCCGGGAGGCCGGTTCGTAGTTCAACCAAAACTTTATATGAGAGTAATAGGGCCCGACACAAAAACGTCCATAAAACTACACAAAAACCATTTAATATTCCTCCACACTGCTCGTCCACTGCAATCCAAGTGTCCTGAAGGGAGATAGTCCATAGTTTACTGGAAACGACGTCATTTAGGACATTTTCACAGCCTAAACAGTCCTGGATTGAATTTGCCTGGTGCGCGCTCTCTCGACTTGGTTTTGGGTAAAACTCTGGACTAGATCCCTTCAGGACACTTGGATTGCAGTGGACGAGCAGTGCGGAGGAATATTAAATGGTTTTTGTGTAGTTTTATGGAAGTTTTTGCATCGGGCCCTATTACTCTTATATTAAGTTTTGGTTGGACTACGAACCGGCCTCCCGGGTCTCCAGATGCACTTTGAGGAATAAAAAACTACTCCAGAGTATTCATCAACATGAGGGTGAGTCAATAATGACTGAATATCATTTCTTGGTGAATTATTCCTTTAATGCAGCGTTTCTAAGGCTTTTATTCTGAAATGCAACGGCTCAGTCAGATGTGAACGTAGAATCTATTTTCAGCCTGTGTGTGTGTGTGTGTGTGGTGTGTGTGTGTGTGTGTGGTCAGTATCAATCACCATCCAATTACATCTCTTCTCTTCTTTCATCCTGAGCTTGAGCTGCTTCTTTCCTTTCTCTTTCTTTTTTCCATCCTTCCTTCCTTCCTTCTATCTCGTGGTCGGTCGCGGCCTCTTCGACCTCGTCGCCTCTGAAACTCAACCCCTCCGTGCAAACACTTGCCCGCCCCTCCCGTTACATCCATTAGCGAGGGCCTCATGGGAGAGATCACGACCTCTGCTCACGACGAAAAGGGGGCGGAGCTTGTGTCCGGCTCACCTGTCGGCAGGTGGACGGCGGCGAAGGACATCCTAGACCTCCGTTATCTAATCTGTTGTCTCCTAATGAGTCATTGAGAAGTCTCTAGCGACGAGTGGGGGGGCTGTTGAAGTCTTTGTGTCCCCGAGACTAATTACATCGTGGTCGTTTAGCGGGGGGGACAAGGCTCGGCTTCAGGTGGAGAAAGTGATCTGGCGAGGAGAGGTCGGCCCCTCACCTGTGAATCCCCCTGAAGACAAGAGAGTCTCTGTTCTGGTCTTCATGGGGGGAGGAGGGAGGAGGGAGGGAGGAGGGGGGGGGGGCTGTTTGATCGGGCACATTCCTCCCCTCTCAGCTCCGTCTTCTCAGGAGGATTAAAGGAGGAGCGTTGAACGTCTCACAGGTTTAGAGCGGCGGCGGCGGATCGTTTGCCGCGATGCTGGAGATTGGATCAGGAGTTCTGCAGACAATCGCTTCTCTCACGACTTATTCTCCTCCTCTTACCTCCACACCAGAGTCTGAGTCTGGTTTTAAAGTTTTAACTGTGTAAAATTATCTTCCTGTAAAGAAACAGTTTCCCTGCATCAGATGTCACTGAGGTCAGAGAGGTCAAGTCACAAACGCAGTTATATATTTGACTTTGTACAAGAGTTGCATCGTAACACGTTAAAATTTAGAGTGCGTTTAGATGGTTTCTTTTCTTCCAGTAAACAAGTTGGATTTCCTGTATGAAACAAACTGGAAAGACCCAAATTTTTTGATATTTTCTGTTGATTTGACACCAGATCAGCAAGAAAATCCAAGGTTGTCTGACTCCAGACGATAAACTCTGTCTCGTCTGGAAACGAGAAAAGTAATTGGAAAGGTTGCTTCATAAGGAATTTTTTGTTAGTTTTTTTGTACCTCAAGACTGTGTCGACATAAGATGTTTTAAAGATGTTGATATTGTGTTAGAAAATGTAAAATCTTTCATTATGAGCCAAACAAACACACAGAACACCACTGAGTCCATATTTCTTTAGGTTTTATGGTTTTTGATTAGTCTCTAATGTTCTATATTGTGATTTTTGAATTACTTTTGTTTTATGATTTTATACTTTTATGTTTTGTTTGTTTTGTCTATTGTTGTGGTCTCTTATTTTTTGTTTTTATGAGGTGAGATTTCTCTTATAAACTCATCTGGGTTTCTTTAATCTCAACTGCACAACTGGTTTGCTGTTTTACTTTGTTGTTAATTGTGCAAAAAAAATCAAATCAAATCGAAATCCATCTCATTTATTTCAGCAGCACCATGACTGAACTTCTTCAGATTTAGTAACAAACATTCACTGGGACTCAAAGGTCAAAGGTCAAGGTTAATGTAGTTATGTGTAATGGCCTCTATACACTGTGCGATTTCAGTGTCTTATAAGACTATTGCATGACACACTATGCGACATGGATCTAATAATATTTGGTACAATGTCAAGTTTGACTTGTGCAGACTGTACAATGATCGTTCTACTGAATCGCAGGTTGCGCCGTCTGTCCATGTTCCTCCTTCTTCTGCGACAGTAAAAGGGACATTTACACTTTTCCAGCCACAATTCTCCTACGATGGTCGTCTTTGGTCTGTGACTGCCCAAAATCGCACAGTGTGTACTGGACATAAATCATGACACAAATGAACCCATATTACACTCAGAATAAAATGAAGTGATGGTATTTTGTATCCAAATGTGTCACTGTGACATCATAATATCCAGCTACATGTTTGTCCCTTCACTAACTGAAAGTCACAGCCACAAAATGTCAAACTGAACATTTTCATCCTTGTTTTAATGGGAAAAAAACCCATAAAAACATAAAACAGTAAAGATGGCGTGGCCTCGGTGAAGAGCCTGTTGACTCCTGCTCTTCTCTGGTTCTTTAGTTCCGTGTCCTCGTTGAGTCTCGTGTCGACTTGACGAAGGCAAACTGCCAATATCACAAAAACAACAACAATCTGCTGGGCTGCCAAACGGCATCCCAGAGGAGGAGGAAACATGTGGAGACACCGAGGGCCGGCGGCTGACAGCAGCAGCAGCAGCAGCAGCAGCAGCAGCAGCGACCCCGCTCTCTGACCTGCTCCACTGCCCATGAGCAAGAACTCTGACCCCCCCCCCCCCCCCCCTCACCCCCTCACCCCCCCTCAGGGATCAACAAGCTGCCACCAAACATTTCTCTCTTTCTGCAGAAACAAACGTCACACAACTCGTCTCCTCAAGATTTCTCTCTTTTCTCTCCTCCTTCAGTTTCCTGTTACTATTTTACGTATGATTTTATAGTTGATAGTGTCTTTATTTTATATTTTTGATGCAGTTGGCTTTTTTTTTAATTGGACTGCATATTATCATTTGCTTTTTCTTAAATAATACAGATTGCCTGAAGGTTGTTTTTTGTTTTTGATTCGTTATGTGTATCATTTTTAGGTGTTCTTTCATCATCATGTATTTCAGGTTTTTTATTTAGTTTTATTTGTTCGGATCCCCATCAGCTGCACTCTAGAGCACAGCTAGTCTTTTAAAACCAGTACATTTAAACATCTACAATCACAACATGAAAAAGACAAGACAAGTCAACAAAAACTTACATTAAATCTGCACAACCGGATTGTCATCTACATCAAAGAACGTTTGTAAGATGCTCCAATGTACAGTGGTTATAAAATAACATAACATGAAATAAAATAAAATAAAAGGCTAATCAAAGGTGATTCAAGTTTTATTTCTATTTCACATTGCATGATAAAATGTTTTTTGTGGAGATTAAGAAAAGCCCTGCAGCTGGGCTCTTCAGACTCAAACCCACCTTGAGTCCAAAGATGTAAATAAGAGCAAGGGCAAATGTAGCAGCGCCTTCATTAGGTTTAATCTGTTTATTTATCTGGAGGTCATCTCAATTATTTAATGATGAAGAAGCAGAATGCTGTTCTCCTCCTCACCGTCATGACTTGACCTTTTTTTTCTTTCTAAATTGTTCTGTTTGGACTCACAACAATCACATGTCTGTATCTGTGTGTTTGTGATTCTCGTCTCGTCATTACACACTAATTAATCAGAGTCAGACTTTATGCAGGTCCAGGTCTGAAATGTCACTTTACGTTGTTCACGTGCAGAGCTTGAAATCAATAAAGTTGTGAAACTGTGACCTGGGTTAGCAGCAGCGGAGCAGAAAATGAACCTGGAGCTGAAATGTTGCCACGAGTTTCCTGAACTCTGAGAGGGCAGTGTTGTGATTATTCACATATATTATTAACATATAAGTGGGTTTTCAACTTTCAGCCACATGCGTACGACACACACACACACACACACACACCCTCTCTCTCCCTCTCACACACACACACACACACACACACAGAAATCTATTAAGGCTCTTCCTGCCTGTTCTCCCCGGTGAGCGCGGCCAGGCCTCCTCGTCTCCTGCGAGAGGGAAAATGAATAATTAATCGCTCTAAAGTAGAAGGAAATTATACAACATTATGCCATAGTGTGTCCACTCTAATGGCATGTGGCCCATTTTTAATGGCTGGACCAGCCCACCAAGAGCCGACTCCCCCCTCCCTCCCCTTGCCCCCCCCTCGGCCCCCCCACGGCCCCTGGAGTGGCTGTAAACCTGCGGCGGCCCCAGGCGAGCCATATGCCAGATTTATGGTTCGCATTTGTTTTTGCCCGCGGGAGCTCGGCTCGGCGCGGCGGCCGCCGTACGCTGAGGATCCTGTACAAGCTGTCGACCGCCGGGCGGAGAGCAGAGCAGCTCAGTGGAGGCCGCGCTGCATCGCTGCATGCAAACACACACAAACACACACACACACACACACACACATACACACACACATACATATATACATATAGTATACATTACATACTCCACCTACAGTGTAGAGACAGACAGACTCTGAGACCAACGGGCCTGAACTGTTCCTGTACTTTAGCATTTCACATAGAGAGAATAAACTGAACTTTGGAGCAGGTCGTCCACCACCCAGAGGATCGCTTGTTCGATACCCGGCTTCTCCAGTCCACATGTCCACAAGTGTTCTTGGGTTGAGATACCGAACCACTGCACAGCTGATGTGCCATCATGTATGAAGTCAGATTTAAATACCAGGGGCCACACACAGGATTTTATTTTTACTTTCATTTTATTTTTCAGTGGATGAGCCGTACGTGTTACTGTTTTTGTTTATGTGTTTGTTTTTCTTTGTTTTAAGTTATTTATCTGTACAACTCTTTGTAAAGGTGCTATATGACCTAAATAAAGTGTATTATTATTATATGTCTCGCAGCCTCAGGTCCTCTGGTCATTGCCTCTTAAATTCACCAAGTCAGAACAAAAACTCATGCTAAGGTGTTCTTTTGTCATATATACACTAGTCACAGAAAGTTAGGGATATTTGACAAGAATCTCCCTATAAAAACTTCATGCTACAGTGATATTCTATCATGAGGCCTTTTACGTAGATGGATGTAATGGTCATTTCTTTATCTCAAGCAAAAGCTAACAACAGTGGTGGCTATAGCACAACAACAACCTCAATGTCTCAATAAGTTGATCAATTTGATCAAAGTGGTAGAGAGGAGAGGGAGAGAGAAGAGGACTGACTTCAAACTGTCACTGAACCAGAACATTTAGTGGCTCAATGACGACTGAACCACTAAATCAGACGCTGCTTGTGATGTTTGTGGTTAATCACCTTGTTAGAGAACAGCATGTTATTCAATAAGAACTGAAACAT
This sequence comes from Trachurus japonicus, assembly GCF_045865225.1. NCBI lineage: Eukaryota > Metazoa > Chordata > Actinopteri > Carangiformes > Carangidae > Trachurus > Trachurus japonicus. Next base: position 2,917,017 of record NC_140916.1, read on the forward strand.
TGAACAACTGGACATGTGCATCAAGGTTAAATTAAGTTCACCTATAAAGGCATCGCTTTTGCTCATTTTTATTTGATTTAAGTTAGTTGTATTATTTTCTTCTTCCTGTTTTTCTTCTTTAATGTCCTCTTATATTTATATTATATTCTAGGGTGATTGGGTTTATTTCTATAGCCCTTTTCATACAATTAAAAATGCAACCCAAAATGCTCTACATAATAGTCTCATTTACTGATTCGGTCTTATGTAGCTACAAGCGCTGTTTGAATGAACGGATGAATGTGAATGTGTAGAGTCATCCTATAGCAACTAGAAAAGCAGTATAGATATAGAAGTGTAAGTGTAAGCCTTAGTATATTATTCTGACTGCGTTTCCACAGACATGTTCTTTGTTTCTGGCTCTAACTTCTAAATGAAGTTAAGAATGAAACCTAAAGTTTTCAGGAGCTGCAGAGATTCTTTAAACACTGAATCTCATCTTGATTCATTGCAGCCTGGCAGCGAACGCCTGCAGGATCGCACATTTAAAATAACATTAAGTTCTGGCTTTCAGCTCAGTTCAACAGTTAACGATAGATAGCTACATCTGTTTAAAAACTTTTTCTGGGGCCTCGAATCCTCGAAATTTAGTGAGACTTTGGTGTTAGGGTTGCTAGGTGACAGGAGCTGCGATTCATGAATTCATGGAAATTCTCAGTTCTCTGCCACATGGTCTTGTTTTCAGGGGGAGCAGCTGCAGGAAGCCGGGGCAGCTGGACGGGAGAGAAGATAGTTTCAGTCACCTGCTGCTGTGAAGGTGAAGAATCGTTTCCCACCTCTCATCCATGCTCCTTCACACAGAGAGGTGATGGATAGGAGCGGAAATATGAGACACCATGACTAAACAGTCAGTCAGACAGACATTTAAGTTAATGCAAAAATGTAGGACTCTTTTCAATGAACTTTTCTATGAACTTGAACTGTGAAGATTGAATGCAACTTTGTGTGTCTATCTCGCTGGTGTGTTTGTCATATATCCCTCCACTTGTTGTGTGGTACTGAAAAATCACAGAGCCTGATTTACCAAAGGTAAACATGTAAAAACTTGTGCAAACCTGTAAACAAATGTGCACGCTGCTTTACTAACTGACAGCGCACACTGAGGATTGAGTTCTGAAAATGTGCAGATGTGAATTAATGATGCAGAAGGAGGTGTTTCTGCAAAACACTGGGAGGAGAAAATGCAGATGAAGCTTCATTTTAGCACATGCAATGTGATTGACCAAATCTGGAAGTCAACTGCAGTGATCGTGTCTAAATTTAGTACGTACAACCAAATACATAAAATTTTACCAAAAAACATGCAATTTAGCAGTTTTTATTTGGGATCTTAGAGCATCACGCCCTTATTTTGAAGGGCTATGTGGCCCTGATGTGGTATATTATCCTCAACTTAGTTAGTTCAGGTCATTTCGAATCTGAAGGACGATAACTTCATTTGTGATGATTGACAGTTTATATTCAAATAGAATAAATATAAATGAATGCAGATGTTGCAAGAGAGAAGGGCACACACACATACATATAAAGATGTTTGGATTACATGTTTAGTTATCTAATAGATGAGATAATCAGTGATTCTTGTGGAATGTACCCTCAGAAATGTGTTTCTTGTCATTCACCCTTTTTCTGTGATTCTTGATACCTTATCTATGTTTAAGTCAGTCTGGTGAAGAGGTTAAATGTCAGAAGGTATAGGTTAGATTCTGTTTTTAGATCCTGTCTTTGTCTGACCATCTTGGTCAAGACTACAGTATATCCTTCTGATTGGAGAAGGTGGAGTTTTTAGATAACGGATATACTGTAGGGCTTTGGGCCAGGAGAAAGAGATCTTACATTGGCACCAGAGATGCTCCAAGATTCGACATTCTTTTCTTGTAATAAACTCCTTTTTGTATCCAAGAAAAGACGTGTGGTTTTCATCAACACATCAATATACCACACATTCAATGTAATTTACCAAATCTGGACGTCACCTGCAGTGATTGTGACTGTGTCTAAATACAACCAAATACGTAAAATTTTACTAAAAAACATGCAACTTAGCTTTTTATATTTGGGATCTTAGTACATTATGCTATTATTTTGAAGGGCCATGTGGCTGTCTGACATGAACATGGAAAACAGAGGGTGGAGCCACAGTTTCTGGTTTGACCTGGTGACTCCTGGGAGAAGAGAAGAGCAGTAAAACAGTAAATTAACCGTTTCCTCTCAAAGCTCTGTCGTATTGTCAATAATCAAACTGAGCTCTTAAGACTTAAACATCTGTGTCTTTTACTTCATGACTCCCTGGGACTTACGTATATAGACTCCGTTATTGATCCATGTTGTTTCCGTCCTATTAGCACCGATACAGGCCGGTTTCATGTGGCTTCAGTAAACCAGGGAGGCCGAAGCTGATGCCCCAGATGTTGCAGCAGCAGGAGGAGGAGGAGGAGGAGGGGTTGACGTCAGGGTGTTTCCACTGGTGGTCTAGGTCTGCTGCCTGTTCCTCTTCATCCTTTGTGCGAAGTGGCAGATCTGCTCCGTCATGAAGGAGTTCATTACAGTGAGGATGAAGGCGGAGAGGAGAGGAGAGGAGAGGAGAGGAGAGGAGGGGAGAGGAGAGGAGGGGAGGAAGTGAGTGAGTGATTACATGCATCCCACCTTCCTCTCCTGTTCTCCGTGATTAAGATGCATCTGCTGAGTCTGCTCGCGCCCCGGCTGCTTTGTGCATTCATCAACATCAGTTTAATGAAGTGATCAGAGGCTGAGATCAGACGCAGCACAGAAATATTACTCCATTAGCCTTTCCAAGCCTTCTGCACTACAGGAAACACTGACCCCCAGGCACCGGCTTGTTCCTCCCCATGTTCTGCAGAGTAAATAAAATAGAATAATAATAATCATATAAGGGGGAAAAAAAGCAATGAAGATAAATAGAAAGTATAACTGATTATACCTGTCCGGCCTCTACAAACACAATCCCACCTTTTCAGAATAAGAGGACGATCTTTCATTCCAGCACTTCAAACAGGAGGAGCAGAAACTCCCTCAACAACAACTCCACCGCCGAGCGGCCCCGGCCTCTTTCCCTCTCTCCCTCTGTCTCTGTCTCTGTCTCTCTCTCGCGGCGATGATGTTAATAAACTGTCAGCGTGTGGCACTTTGTAATTGGGTTTGTGCCTTGTTTAACAAAGAGCGATTGGATAGTTAGGAGGGAGAGCAGCAATCTATCCGCCTCTCCCGTGAAATGAGCCGAGTGTCTCATTCATGAATGTGTTATCCCAGAGGAGCCGCGTCTGAGATGTGTCTGTTATCCCTGGTAAATAAACCAGGAAACACCTCCCTACCCACACACACACACACACAAATACACACACACACACATACACACACACTACCCCACACTCCCCTGACATCATAAAGTCTCTGTAATGCTGTCATAAACATGACACTTCGCACACAGTAACCGTTTGCAGCGCTTCGTTCAGAGCAAATGAGCCCGAGCTGCTTTATGTTATGACGTCTGTGTGATTTAGTGACAAACGTTAAAAACCCGCCGACACCGAACAGGAAGTGCAGGGACGTTAAAGGTCTGACGTGTTCAGGAGTCTTGGGGCAGGTTGTGAGGCGGTTGTTACCCCTCCTGCCTCACACCTTTGGTTCTGGGACGTCCCCAGAAAAAAAAACAGGAAAAGTGCCGTTACTGTCACATATGTATGAATCTTAGTGGAAGCCTAAACAGTCCTGTATTGAGCTCTGCGGTCATGTCCGTGAACGTGAGAGGTAAATTCAATACAGGACTACACAGGACAGCAGAATGCAGCC